>NW_027477276.1:0-84803 GCF_051020955.1 Megalopta genalis | reverse complement strand
ACACATGATTTAGCAGCAAATCAATGCGATACAAAAGATTGAGCTTCAAACTCTTGGGATATAGGTGATATAGCTTCAACTGCTACGCAACAAACGAGTTAGCTTCAAAAACAAGCGAAACACATGATTTAGCTTCATATCAATTCGGTCTAGAAGGTGTAGCTTCAAATCCATGCGAAACAAATGATTTAGCTTCAAACAATTGGGATATAAGTGATATAGCTTCAAATGCAGACGAAACAAACGAGTTAGCTTCAAATCCATGCGAAACACATGATTAATCAGCAAATCAATGCGATGTAGATGGTTTAGCTTCAAATCCATGCGAAACCAATGATTAAGCTTCAGATACTTGCGATATAAGTGGCATAGCTTCAAATGCAGACGAAACGAACCAGTTAGATTCAATTCCATGCGAAACACATGATTTAGCAGCAAATCAATGCGATGTAGAAGGTGTAGCTTGAAATCCTTGCGAAACCAATGATTTAGCTTCAGATAGTTGTGATATAAGTGGCACAGCTTCAAATGCAGACGAAAGAAACGAGTTAGCTTCAAATCTATGCGAAACACATGATTTAGCTTCAAATCAATGCGATGTAGAAAGTTTAGCTTCAAATCCACGCGAAACCGATGATATAGCTTCAGATACTTGCGATATAAGTGACATAGTTTCAAATGCAGACGAAACAAACGAGTTAGCTTAAATCCATGCGAATCTCGTGATTTGGCAGGAAATCAATGCGATGTAGAAGGTTTAGCTTCAAATCCTTGCGAAACCAATGATTTAGCTTCAGATAGTTGTGATATAAGTGGCACAGCTTCAAATGCAGACGAAAGAAACGAGTTAGCTTCAAATCTATGCGAAACACATGATTTAGCTTCAAATCAATGCGATGTAGAAAATTTAGCTTCAAATCCACGCGAAACCAATGATATAGCTTCAGATACTTGCGATATAAGTGATATAGCTTCAAATGCAGTCGAATCAAACGAGTTAGCTTCAAATTCAAGCGAAACACATGATTTAGTTTCAAATCAATGCGCTGTATAAGGTTTAGCTTCAAATCCATGCGAAACAAATGATTTAGCTTCAAATCAATGCGATGTAGAAGGTTTAGCTTCAAATCCATGCGACACAAATCATTTAGTTTCAGATTCTTGCGATATAAGAGATTAGCTTCAAATGCAGACAAAACAAACGAGTTAGCTTGGTATCCAAGCGAAACACATGTTTTAGCTTCAAATCAATCCGATGTAGAAGGTTTAGCTTCAAATCCAGGCGAAACAAATGATTCAGCTTCAAACACTTGGGATAAAAGTGATATAGCTTCAAATGCAGTCGAAACAAATGAGTTAGCTTCAAATCCATGCAAAACACATGATTAAGCTTCAAATCAATGCTATGTAGAATCTTTAGATTCAAATCCATGCGACACAAATGATTTAGCTTCAGATACTTGCGATATAAGTGATATAGATTCAAATGCAAATTAAACAAACGAGTTAGATTCATATTCAATCGAAACACATGATTTAGCTTCAAATCAATGCGATGTAGAAGGTTTAGATTCAAATCCATGCGACACAAATGATTTAGTTTTAGATTCTTGCGATATAAGTGATTAGCTTCAAATGCAGACTAAACAAACGAGTTAGCTTCAAATTCAAGCGAAACACATTATTTAGCGTCAAATCTATTCGATGTAGAAGGTTTAGATTCAAATCCATGCGACACAAACGATTTAGCATCAGATACTTGCGATGTAAGTGATATAGCTTCAAATGCAAATTAATCAAACGAGTTAGATTCATATCCAAGTGAAACACATGATTTATCTTCAAATCAATGCGATGTAGAAGGTTTAGCTTCAAATCCATGTGACACAAATGATTGAGCTTCAAACAATTGGGATATAGGTGATATAGGTTCAGCTGCATGCGAAACAAACGAGTTAGCTTCAAGTCCATGCGAAACACATGATTCAGCTGCAAATCAATGCTATGTAGAAGGATTAGCTTCAAATCCAAGCGACACAAATGATTCAGCTTCAGATACTTGCGATATAAGTGATATAGTTTCAAATACAGGCTAAACTATCGAGTTAGCTTCATATCCGAGCGAAACACAGGATTTAGCTGCAAATCATTCCGATGTAGAAGGTTTAGATTCAAATCCATGCGACACAAATGATTTAGTTTCAGATTCATGCGATATAAGAGATTAGCACCAAATGCAGACTAAACAAACGAGTTAGCTTCGTATCCAAGCGAAACACATGATTTAGCTTCAAATCAATCCGATGTAGAAGGTTTAGCTTCAAATCCATGCGAAACAATTGATTTAGCATCAAACACTTGGGATATGAGTGATATAGCTTCAAATGCAGACTAAACGAACGAGTTAGCTTCAAATCCAAGAGAATCACATGATTTGGCTTCAAATAAATGCGATGTAGAAGGTTTAGCTTCAAATCGAGGCGAAACAAATGATTTACCTTCAGACACTTGGGATATAAGTGATATAGCTTCAAATGCAGTCGAAACAAACGAGTTAGCTTCAAATCCATGCAAAACATATGATTAAGCTTCAAATCAATGCTATGTAGAAAGTTTAGCTTCAAATCCACGCGAAACCAATGATATAGCTTCAAACACTTGGGATATAAGTGATATAGCTTCAAGTGCAGTCGAAACAAACGAGTTAGCTTCAAATCCAAGAGAATCACATGATTTAGCTTCAAATAAATGCGATGTAGAAGGTTTAGCTTCAAATCCAGGCGAAACAAATGGTTTAGCTTCAAACACTTGGGATTTAAGTGATATAGCTTCAAATGCAGTCGAAACAAACGAGTTAGCTTCATATCCGAGCGAAACACATGATTTAACTTCAAATCAATGCGATGTAGAAGCTTTAGTTTCAAATCCATGCGAAACAAATGAATCAGCATCAGCTACTTGCGATATAAGTGATATAGCTTCAAATGCAGACGAAACAAATGAGTTGGCTTCAAATCTATGCGAATCACATGATTCAGATGTCAATCAATGCGAGGTTGAAGGTTTAGCATCAAATCCAGGCGAAACAAATGATTTAGCAACAAACACTTGGGATATAAGTGATATAGCTTCAAATGCAGTCGAAACAAACGAGTTAGCTTCAAGTCTATGCAAAACACATGAATAAGCTTCAAATCAACGCTATGTAGAAGGTTTAGATTCAAATCCATGCGACAGAAATGATTTAGCATCAGATACTTGCGATGTAAGTGATATAGCTTCAAATGCAAATTAATCAAACGAGTTAGATTCATATCCAAGCGAAACACATGATTTAGCTTCATATCAATCCGATGTAGAAGGTTTAGCTTCAAATCCATGCGAAACAATTGATTTAGCATCAAACACTTGGGATATGAGTGATATAGCTTCAAATGCAGACTAAACAAACGAGTTAGCTTCAAATCCAAGAGAATCACATGATTTGGCTTCAAATAAATGCGATGTAGAAGGTTTAGCTTCAAATCGAGGCGAAACAAATGATTTACCTTCAGACACTTGGGATATAAGTGATATAGCTTCAAATGCAGACGAAACAAACCAGTTAGATTCAATTCCATGCGAAACACATGATTTAGCAGCAAATCAATGCGATGTAGAAGGTGTAGCTTCAAATCCATGCGAATCCAATGATTTAGCTTCAGATACTTGCGATATAAGTGACATAGTTTCAAATGCAGACGAAAGAAACGAGTTAGCTTCAAATTCATGCGAAACTCATGATTTAGCTTCAAATCAATGCGATTTAGAAGGTTTAGCTTCATATTCATGCGATACAAAAGATTGAGCTTCAAACACTTGGGATATAGGTGATATAGCTTCAAATGCATACGCAACAAACGAGTTAGCTTCAAAACCAAGCGAAACTCATGATTTAGCTTCATATCAATGCGGTGTAGTAGGTTTAGCTTCAAATCCACGCGAAACAAATGATTTAGCTTCAGATACTTGTTATATAAGTGATATTGCTTCAAATGCAGACGAATCAAACGAGTTAGCTTCAAAATCCATGCGATACACATGACTTAGCTTCAAATCAATGCGATTTAGAAGGTTTATCTTCAAATCCATGCGATACAAAAGATTGAGCTTCAACCACTTGGGATATAGGTGATATAGCTTCAACTGCTACGCAACAAACGAGTTAGCTTCAAAACCAAGCGAAACACATGATTTAGCTTCATATCAATTCGGTCTAGAAGGTGTAGCTTCTAATCCATGCGAAACAAATGATTTAGCTTCAAACACTTGGGATATAAGTGATATAGCTTCAAATGCTGACGAAACAAACGAGTTAGCTTCAAATCCCTGCGAAACACATGATTAATCAGCAAATCACTGCGATGTAGATGGTTTAGCTTCAAATCCATGCGAAACCAATGATTAAGCTTCAGATACTTGCGATATAAGTGGCATAGCTTCAAATGCAGACGAAACAAACCAGTTAGATTCAATTCCATGCGAAACACATGATTTAGCAGCAAATCAATGCGATGTGAAGGTGTAGATTCAAATCCATGCGAAACCAATGATTTAGCTACAGATACTTGCGATATAAGTGACATAGTTTCAAATGCTGACGAAACAAACGAGTTAGCTTAAAATCCATGCGAAACACATGATTTAGCAGCAAATCAATGCGATGTAGAAGGTTTAGCTTCAAATCCATGCGAAACCAATGATTTGGCTTGAGATACTTGCGATATAAGTGACATAGTTTCAAATGCAGAAGAAACAAACGAGTTAGCACCAAATCCAAGCGAGTCACATGATTTAGCATCAAATCAATGCGATACAAAAGATTGAGCTTCAAACACTTGGGATATAGGTGATATAGCTTCAACTGCATACGCAACAAACGAGTTAGCTTCAAATTAAGCGAAACACAGGAGTTACCTTCATATCAATGCGGTGTAGAAGGTTTAGCTTCATATCCAAGCGAAACACATGATTTAGATTCAAATCAATGCGATGTAGAAGGTTTAGCTTCAAATCCATGCGAAACAAACGAGTTAGCTTCAAGTCCATGCGAAACACATGATTCAGCTGCAAATCAATGCTATGTGGAAGGATTAGCTTCAAATCCGTGCGACACAAATGATTTAGCTTCAGATTCTTGCGATATAAGTGATATAGCTACAAATGCAGATTAAACAAACGAGTTAGCTTCATATCCAAGCGAAACACATGATTTAGCTTCAAATCAATGCGATGTAGAAGGTTTAGCTTCAAAACCATGCGACACAAATGATTTAGTTTCAGATTCTTGCGATATAAGTTATTAGCTTCAAATGCAGACTAAACAAACGAGTTAGCTTCAAATTCAAGCGAAACACATTATTTAGCTTCAAATCTATTCGATGTAGAAGGTTTAGCATCAAATCCATGCGAAACCAATGATTTAGCTTCAGATGCTTGCGATATAAGTGATGTAGCTTAAAATACAGTGGAATCAAACGAGTTAGTTTGAAATCCATGCAATACACATGATTAACCTTCAAATGAATGCTACGTAGAAGGTTTAGCTTCAAATCCATGCGACACAAATGATTCAGCTTCAGATACTTGCGATATAAGTGATATAGCTTCAAATGCAGACTAAACAAACGAGTTTGCTTCATATCCGAGCGAAACTCATGATTTAGCTTCAAATCAATGCGATGTACAAGGTTTAGCTTCAAATCCATGCGACACATATGATTAACTTTCAGATTCTTGCGGTATAAGTGATTAGCTTCAAATGCAGACTAAACAAACGAGTTAGCTTCGTATCCAAGCGAAACACATGATTTAGCTTCAAATCAATCCGATGTAGAAAGTTTAGCTTCAAATCCATGCAAAACAATTGATTTAGCATCAAACACTTGGGATATGAGTGATATAGCTTCAAATGCGGACTAAACAAACGAGTTAGCTTCAAATTCAAGCGAAACACATGATTTAGCTTCAAATCAATGCGATGTAGAAGGTTTAGCTTCAAAACCATGCGACACAAATGACTTAGTTTCAGATTCTTGCGATATAAGTTATTAGCTTCAAATGCAGACTAAACAAACGAGTTAGCTTCAAATTCAAGCGAAACACATTATTTAGCATCAAATCTATTCGATGTAGAAGGTTTAGCATCAAATCCATGCGAAACCAATGATTTAGCTTCAGATGCTTGCGATATAAGTGATGTAGCTTAAAATACAGTGGAATCAAACGAGTTAGTTTGAAATCCATGCAATACACATGATTAACCTTCAAATGAATGCTACGTAGAAGGTTTAGCTTCAAATCCATGCGACACAAATGATTCAGCTTCAGATACTTGCGATATAAGTGATATAGCTTCAAATGCAGACGAAACAAACGAGTTTGCTTCATATCCGAGCGAAACTCATGATTTAGCTTCAAATCAATGCGATGTACAAGGTTTAGCTTCAAATCCAAGCGACACATATGATTAACTTTCAGATTCTTGCGGTATAAGTGATTAGCTTCAAATGCAGACTAAACAAACGAGTTAGCTTCGTATCCAAGCGAAACACATGATTTAGCTTCAAATCAATCCGATGTAGAAAGTTTAGCTTCAAATCCATGCAAAACAATTGATTTAGCATCAAACACTTGGGATATGAGTGATATAGCTTCAAATGCGGACTAAACAAACGAGTTAGCTTCAAATTCAAGCGAAACACATGATTTAGCTTCAAATCAATCCGATGTAGAAGGTTTAGCTTCAAGTCCATGCAAAACAATTGATTTAGCATCAAACACTTGGGATATGAGTGATATAGCTTCAAATGCGGACTAAACAAACGAGTTAGCTTCAAATTCAAGCGAAACACATGATTTAGCTTCAAATCAATCCGATGTAGAAGGTTTAGCTTCAAATCCATGCGAAACAATTGATTTAGCATCAAACACTTGGGATATGAGTGATATAGCTTCAAATGCAGACTAAACAAACGAGTTAGCTTCAAATTCAAACGAAACACATGATTTAGTTTCAAATCAATGCGCTGTATAAGGTTTAGCTACAAATCCATGCGAAACAAATGATTTAGCTTCAATCACTTGGGATATAATTGATATAGCTTCAAATGCAGAAGAAACAAACGAGTTAGCTTCAAATTTATGCAAAACACATGATTAAGCTTCAAATCAATGCTATGTAGAAGGTTTAGATTCAAATCCATGCGACACAAATGATTTAGCATCAGATACTTGCAATATAAGTGATATAGCTTCAAATGCAAATTAATCAAACGACTTAGATTCATATCCAAGCGAAACACATGATTTATCTTCAAATCAATGCGATGTAGAAGGTTTAGCTGCAAATCCATGCAACACAAATGATTGAGCTTCAAACACTTGGGATATAGGTGATATAGGTTCAGCTGCATGCGAAACAAACGAGTTAGCTTCAAGTCCATGCGAAACACATGAGTCAGCTGCAAATCAATGCTATGTAGAAGGATTAGTTTCAGATCCATGCGACACAAATAATTCAGCTTCAGATACTTGCGATATAAGTGATATAGTTTCAAATCCAGGCTGAACAAACGAGTTAGCTTCATATCCGAGCGAAACACAGGATTTAGCTTCAAATCAATGCGATGTAGAAGGTTTAGCTTCAAATACATGCGACACAAATGATTTAGTTTCAGATTCTTGCGATATAAGAGATTAGCTTCAAATGCAGACTAAACAAACGAGTTAGCTTCGTATCCAAGCGAAACACATGATTTAGATTCAAATCAATGCGATGTAGAAGGTTGAGATTCAAATCCATGCGACACATATGATTTACTTTCAGATTCTTGCGGTATAAATGATTAGCTTCAAATGCAGACTAAACAAACGAGTTAGCTTCATATCCAAGCGAAACACATGATTTAGCTTCAAATCAATGCGATGTAGAAGGTTCAGCTTCAAATCCATGCAACACAATTGATTCAGCATCAAACACTTGGGATATGAGTGATATAGCTTCAAATGCAGACTAAACAAACGAGTTAGCTTCAAATTCAAGCGAAACACATGATTTAGTTTCAAATCAATGCGCTGTATAAGGTTTACCTTCAAATCCATGCGAAACAGATGATTTAGCTTCAAACACTTGGGATATAAGTGATATAGCTTCAAGTGCAGTCGAAACAAACGAGTTAGCTTCAAATCCAAGAGAATCACATGATTTGGCATCAAATAAATGCGATGTAGAAGGTTTAGCTTCAAATCCAGGCGAAACAAATGATTTAGCTTCAAACACTTGGGATATAAGTGATATAGCTTCAAATGCAAATTAAACAAACGAGTTAGATTCATATCCAAGTGAAACACATGATTCAGATGTAAATCAATGCGACGTAGAAGGTTTAGCATCAAATCCAGGCGAAACAAATGATTTAGCTACAAACACTTGGGATATAAGTGATATAGCTTCAAATGCAATCGAAACAAACGAGTTAGCTTCAAATCCATGCAAAACACATGTTTAAGCTTCAAATCAATGCTATGTAGAAGGTTTAGATTCAAATCCATGCGACACAAACGATTTAGCATCAGATACTTGCGATATAAGTGATATAGCTTCAAATGCAAATTAAACAAACGAGTTAGATTCATATCCAAGTGAAACACATGATTTATCTTCAAATCAATGCGATGTAGAAGATTTAGCTTCAAATCCATGCGACTCAAATGATTGAGCTTCAAACACTTGGGATATAGGTGATATAGGTTCAGCTGCATGCGAAACAAACGAGTTAGCTTCAAGTCCATGCGAAACACATGATTCAGCTGCAAATCAATGCTATGTGGAAGGATTAGCTTCAAATCCGTGCGACACAAATGATTTAGCTTCAGATTCTTGCGATATAAGTGATATAGCTACAAATGCAGATTAAACAAACGAGTTAGCTTCATATCCAAGCGAAACACATGATTTAGCTTCAAATCAATGCGATGTAGAAGGTTTAGCTTCAAATCCATGCAACACAAATGATTGAGCTTCAAACACTTGGGATATAGGTGATATAGGTTCAGCTGCATGCGAAACAAACGAGTTAGCTTCAAGTCCATGCGAAACACATGATTCAGCTGCAAATCAATGCTATGTAGAAGGATTAGCTTCAAATCCATGCGACACAAATGATTCAGCTTCAGATACTTGCGATATAAGCGATATAGTTTCAAATGCAGGCTAAACAAACGAGTTAGCTTCATATCCGAGCGAAACACAGGATTTAGCTTCAAATCAATGCGATTTAGAAGGTTTAGCTTCAAATCCATGCGACACAAATGATTTAGTTTCAGATTCTTGCGATATAAGAGATTAGCTTCAAATGCAGACTAAACCAACGAGTTAGCTTCGTATCCAAGCGAAACACATGATTTAGCTTCAAATCAATGCGATGTAGAAGGTTTAGCTTCAAATCCATGCAACACAAATGATTGAGCTTCAAACACTTGGGATATAGGTGATATAGGTTCAGCAGCATGCGAAACAAACGAGTTAGCTTCAAGTCCATGCGAAACACATGATTCAGCTGCAAATCAATGCTATGTAGAAGGATTAGCTTCAAATCCATGCGACACAAATGATTCAGCTTCAGATACTTGCGATATAAGCGATATAGTTTCAAATGCAGGCTAAACAAACGAGTTAGCTTCATATCCGAGCGAAACACAGGATTTAGCTTCAAATCAATGCGATGTAGAAGGTTTAGCTTCAAATCCATGCGACACAAATGATTTAGTTTCAGATTCTTGCGATATAAGAGATTAGCATCAAATGCAGACTAAACAAACGAGTTAGCTTCGTATCCAAGCGAAACACATGATTTAGCTTCAAATCAATCCGACGTAGAAGGTTTAGCTTCAAATCCATGCGAAACAATTGATTTAGCATCAAACACTTGGGATATGAGTGATATAGCTTCAAATGCAGACTAAACAAACGAGTTAGCTTCAAATTCAAGCGAAACACATGATTTAGTTTCAAATCAATGCGCTGTATAAGGTTTACATTCAAATCCATGCGAAACAAATGATTTAGCTTCAAACACTTGGGATATAAGTGATATAGCTTCAAGTGCAGTCGAAACAAACGAGTTAGATTCATATCCAAGTGAAACACATAATTTAGCTTCAAATCAATCCGATGTAGAAGGTTTAGCTTCAAATCCATGCGACACAAATGATTTAGTTTCAGATTCTTGCGATATAATGAAATTAGTTTCAAATGCAGAGTAAACAAACGAGTTAGCTTCAAATTCAAGCGAAACACATGATTTAGCTTCAAATCAATGCACTGTAGAAGGTTTAGCATCAAATCCATGCGGAACAAATGATTTAGCTTCAGATACTTGCGATATAAGTGATATAGCTTCAAATGCAGACGAAACAAACGAGTTAGCTTCAAAATCCGTGCGATACACATGTTATAGCTTCAAATCAATGCGATGTGGAAGGTTTAGCTTCAAATCCATGCGAAACACATGATTTAGCTTCAAATCAATCCGATGTAGAAGGTTTAGCTTCAAGTCCATGCAAAACAATTGATTTAGCATCAAACACTTGGGATATGAGTGATATAGCTTCAAATGCGGACTAAACAAACGAGTTAGCTTCAAATTCAAGCGAAACACATGATTTAGCTTCAAATCAATCCGATGTAGAAGGTTTAGCTTCAAATCCATGCGAAACAATTGATTTAGCATCAAACACTTGGGATATGAGTGATATAGCTTCAAATGCAGACTAAACAAACGAGTTAGCTTCAAATTCAAACGAAACACATGATTTAGTTTCAAATCAATGCGCTGTATAAGGTTTAGCTACAAATCCATGCGAAACAAATGATTTAGCTTCAATCACTTGGGATATAATTGATATAGCTTCAAATGCAGAAGAAACAAACGAGTTAGCTTCAAATTTATGCAAAACACATGATTAAGCTTCAAATCTATGCTATGTAGAAGGTTTAGATTCAAATCCATGCGACACAAATGATTTAGCATCAGATACTTGCAATATAAGTGATATAGCTTCAAATGCAAATTAATCAAACGAGTTAGATTCATATCCAAGCGAAACACATGATTTATCTTCAAATCAATGCGATGTAGAAGGTTTAGCTGCAAATCCATGCAACACAAATGATTGAGCTTCAAACACTTGGGATATAGGTGATATAGGTTCAGCTGAATGCGAAACAAACGAGTTAGCTTCAAGTCCATGCGAAACACATGATTCAGCTGCAAATCAATGCTATGTAGAAGGATTAGTTTCAAATCCATGCGACACAAATAATTCAGCTTCAGATACTTGCGATATAAGTGATATAGTTTCAAATCCAGGCTGAACAAACGAGTTAGCTTCATATCCGAGCGAAACACAGGATTTAGCTTCAAATCAATGCGATGTAGAAGGTTTAGCTTCAAATACATGCGACACAAATGATTTAGTTTCAGATTCTTGCGATATAAGAGATTAGCTTCAAATGCAGACTAAACAAACGAGTTAGCTTCGTATCCAAGCGAAACACATGATTTAGATTCAAATCAAGGCGATGTAGAAGGTTGAGATTCAAATCCATGCGACACATATGATTTACTTTCAGATTCCTGCGGTATAAATGATTAGCTTCAAATGCAGACTAAACAAACGAGTTAGCTTCATATCCAAGCGAAACACATGATTTTGCTTCAAATCAATGCGATGTAGAAGGTTCAGCTTCAAATCCATGCAACACAATTGATTCAGCATCAAACACTTGGGATATGAGTGATATAGCTTCAAATGCAGACTAAACAAACGAGTTAGCTTCAAATTCAAGCGAAACACATGATTTAGTTTCAAATCAATGCGCTGTATAAGGTTTACCTTCAAATCCATGCGAAACAAATGATTTAGCTTCAAACACTTGGGATATAAGTGATATAGCTTCAAGTGCAGTCGAAACAAACGAGTTAGCTTCAAATCCAAGAGAATCACATGATTTGGCATCAAATAAATGCGATCTAGAAGATTTAGCTTCAAATCCATGCAAAACAATTGATTTAGCATCAAACACTTGGGATATGAGTGATATAGCTTCAAATGCGGACTAAACAAACGAGTTAGCTTCAAATTCAAGCGTAACACATGATTTAGCTTCAAATCAATGCGCTGTAGAAGGTTTAGCTTCAAGTCCATGCGAAACAAATGATTTTGCTTCAGATACTTGCGATATAAGTGATATAGCTTCAAATGCAGACGAAACAAACGAGTTAGCTTCAAAATCCGTGCGATACACATGTTATAGCTTCAAATCAATGCGATGTGGAAGGTTTAGCTTCAAATCCATGCGAAACACATGAATTAGCTTCAAATCAATAAGCTGTAGAAGGTTTAGCTTCAAATCCATGCGAAACAAATGATTTAGCTTCAAACACTTGGGATATAATTGATATAGCTTCAAGTGCAGTCGAAACAAACGAGTTAGCTTCAAATCCAAGAGAATCACATGATTTAGATTCAAATAAATGCGATGTAGAAGGTTTAGCTTCAAATCCAGGCGAAACAAATGATTTAGCTTCAAACACTTGGGATATAAGTGATATAGCTTCAAGTGCAGTCGAAACAAACGAGTTAGCTTCAAATCCAAGAGAATCACATGATTTGGCATCAAATAAATGCGATCTAGAAGGTTTAGCTTCAAATCCATGCAAAACAATTGATTTAGCATCAAACACTTGGGATATGAGTGATATAGCTTCAAATGCGGACTAAACAAACGAGTTAGCTTCAAATTCAAGCGTAACACATGATTTAGCTTCAAATCAATGCGCTGTAGAAGGTTTAGCTTCAAGTCCATGCGAAACAAATGATTTTGCTTCAGATACTTGCGATATAAGTGATATAGCTTCAAATGCAGACGAAACAAACGAGTTAGCTTCAAAATCCGTGCGATACACATGTTATAGCTTCAAATCAATGCGATGTGGAAGGTTTAGCTTCAAATCCATGCGAAACACATGAATTAGCTTCAAATCAATAAGCTGTAGAAGGTTTAGCTTCAAATCCATGCGAAACAAATGATTTAGCTTCAAACACTTGGGATATAATTGATATAGCTTCAAGTGCAGTCGAAACAAACGAGTTAGCTTCAAATCCAAGAGAATCACATGATTTAGATTCAAATAAATGCGATGTAGAAGGTTTAGCTTCAAATCCAGGCGAAACAAATGATTCAGCTTCAGATACTTGCGATATAAGTCATATAGTTTCAAATGCAGGCTAAACAAACGAGTTAGCTTCATATCGGAGCGAAACACAGGATTTAGCTTCAAATCAATCCGATGTAGAAGGTTTAGCTTCAAATCCATGCGAAACAATTGATTTAGCATCAAACACTTGGGATATGAGTGATATAGCTTCAAATGCAGACTAAACAAACGAGTTAGCTTCAAATTCAAACGAAACACGTGATTTAGTTTCAAGTCAATGCGCTGTATAAGGTTTAGCTTCAAATCCATGCGAAACAACTGATTTAGCTTCAATCACTTGGGATATAATTGATATAGCTTCAAATGCAGAAGAAACAAACGAGTTAGCTTCAAATCTATGCAAAACACATGATTAAGCTTCAGATCAATGCTATGTAGAAGGTTTAAATTCAAATCCATGCAACACAAATGATTGAGCTTCAAACACTTGGGATATGAGTGATATAGCTTCAAATGCGGACTAAACAAACGAGTTAGCTTCAAATTCAAGCGAAACACATGATTTAGCTCCAAATCTATCCGATGTAGAAGGTTTAGCTTCAAATCCATGCGAAACAATTGATTTATCATCAAACACTTGGGATATGAGTGATATAGCTTCAAATGCAGACTAAACAAACGAGTTAGCTTCAAATTCAAACGAAACACGTGATTTAGTTTCAAATCAATGCGCTGTATAAGGTTTAGCTTCAAATCCATGCGAAACAACTGATTTAGCTTCAATCACTTGGGATATAATTGATATAGCTTCAAATGCAGAAGAAACAAACGAGTTAGCTTCAAATCTATGCAAAACACATGATTAAGCTTCAGATCAATGCTATGTAGAAGGTTTAAATTCAAATCCATGCAACACAAATGATTGAGCTTCAAACACTTGGGATATAGGTGATATAGGTTCAGCTGCATGCGAAACAAACGAGTTAGCTTCAAGTCCATGCGAAACACATGATTCAGCTGCAAATCAATGCTATGTAGAAGGATTAGCTTCAAATCCATGCGACACAAGTAATTCAGCTTCCGATACTTGCGATATAAGTGATATAGTTTCAAATGCAGGCTGAACAAACGAGTTAGCTTCATATCCGAGCGAAACACAGGATTTAGCTTCAAATCAATGCTACGTAGAAGGTTTAGCTTCAAATCCATGCAAAACAATTGATTTAGCATCAAACACTTGGGATATGAGTGATATAGCTTCAAATGCAGACTAAACAAACGAGTTAGCTTCAAATTCAAACGAAACACATGATTTAGTTTCAAATCAATGCGATGTAGAAGGTTTAGCTTCAAATCCATGCGACACAAATGATTTAGTTTCAGATTCTTGCGATATAAGAGATTAGCTTCAAATGCAGACTAAACAAACGAGTTAGCTTCGTATCCAAGCGAAACACATGATTTAGCTTCAAATCAATCCGATGTAGAAGGTTTAGCTTCAAATCCATGCGAAACAATTGATTTAGCATCAAACACTTGGGATATGAGTGATATAGCTTCAAATGCAGACTAAACAAACGAGTTAGCTTCAAATTCAAGCGAAACACATGATTTAGTTTCAAATCAATGCGATGTAGAAGGTTTAGCTGCAAATCCATGCAACACAAATGATTGAGCTTCAAACACTTGGGATATAGGTGATATAGGTTCAGCTGCATGCGAAACAAACGAGTTAGCTTCAAGTCCATGCGAAACACATGATTCAGCTGCAAATCAATGCTATGTGGAAGGATTAGTTTCAAATCCATGCGACACAAATAATTCAGCTTCAGATACTTGCGATATAAGTGATATAGTTTCAAATCCAGGCTGAACAAACGAGTTAGCTTCATATCCGAGCGAAACACAGGATTTAGCTTCAAATCAATGCGATGTAGAAGGTTTAGCTTCAAATACATGCGACACAAATGATTTAGTTTCAGATTCTTGCGATATAAGAGATTAGCTTCAAATGCAGACTAAACAAACGAGTTATCTTCGTATCCAAGCGAAACACATGATTTAGCTTCAAACACTTGGGATATAAGTGATATAGCTTCAAGTGCAGTCGAAACAAACGAGTTAGCTTCAAATCCAAGAGAATCACATGATTTGGCATCAAATAAATGCGATGTAGAAGGTTTAGCTTCAAATCCAGGCGAAACAAATGATTTAGCTTCAAACACTTGGGATATAAGTGATATAGCTTCAAATGCAGTCGAAACAAACGAGTTAGATTCAAATCCATGCAAAACACATGATTAAGCTTCAAATCAATGCTATGCAGAAGGTTTAGATTCAAATCCTTGTGACACAAAAGATTTAGCTTCAAACACTTGGGATATAGGTGATATAGCTTCAGCTGCAAGCGAAACAAACGAGTTAGCTTCAAGTCCATGCGAAACACATGATTCAGCTGCAAATCAATACGATGGTGAATGTTTAGCTTCAAATCCGTGCGACACAAATGATTTAGCTTCAGATACTCGCGATATAAGTGATATAGCTACAAATGCAGAATAAACAAACGTGTTAGCTTCATATCCAATCGAAACACATGATTTAGCTTCAAATCAATCCGATGTAGAAGGATTAGTTTCAAATCCATGCGACACAAATAATTCAGCTTCAGATACTTGCGATATAAGTGATATAGTTTCAAATCCAGGCTGAACAAACGAGTTAGCTTCATATCCGAGCGAAACACAGGGTTTAGCTTCAAATCAATGCGATGTAGAAGGTTTAGCTTCAAATACATGCGACACAAATGATTTAGTTTCAGATTCTTGCGATATAAGAGATTAGCTTCAAATGCAGACTAAACAAACGAGTTAGCTTCGTATCCAAGCGAAACACATGATTTAGCTTCAAACACTTGGGATATAAGTGATATAGCTTCAGGTGCAGTCGAAACAAACGAGTTAGCTTCAAACCCAAGAGAATCACATGATTTGGCATCAAATAAATGCGATGTAGAAGGTTTAGCTTCAAATCCAAGCGAAACAAATGATTTAGCTTCAAACACTTGGGATATAAGTGATATAGCTTCAAATGCAGTCGAAACAAACGAGTTAGCTTCAAATCCATGCAAAACACATGATTAAGCTTCAAATCAATGCTATGTAGAAGGATTAGATTCAAATCCTTGTGACACAAATGATTTAGCTTCAAACACTTGGGATTTAGGTGATATAGCTTCAGCTGCAAGCGAAACAAACGAGTTAGCTTCAAGTCCATGCGAAACACATGATTCAGCTGCAAATCAATACGATGGTGAATGTTTAGCTTCAAATCCTTGCGACACAAATGATTTAGCTTCAGATACTCGCGATATAAGTGATATAGCTACAAATGCAGATTAAACAAACGTGTTAGCTTCATATCCAATCGAAACACATGATTTAGCTTCAAATCAGTACGATGTAGAAGGTTTAGCTTCAAATCCATGCGACACAAATGATTTAGTTTCAGATTCTTGCGATATAAGAGATTAGCTTCAAATGCAGACGAAACAAACGAGTTGGCTTCAAATCTATGCGAATCACATGATTCAGATGTAAATCAATGCGAGGTTGAAGGTTTAGCATCAAATCCAGGCGAAACAAATGATTTAGCTAAAAACACTTGGGATATAAGTGATATAGCTTCAAATGCAGTCGAAACAAACGAGTTAGCTTCAATCCATACAAAACACATGCTTAAGGTTCAAATCAATGCTATGTAGAAGGATTAGATTCAAATCCATGCGACACAAACGATTTAGCATCAGATACTTGCGATATAAGAGATATAGCTTCAAATGCAAATTAAACAAACGAGTTAGATTCATATCCATGCGAAACATACGATTTAGCTTCAAATCAAGGCGAAGTAGAAGGTTTAGCTTCAAATCCATGCGAAACAAATGGTTTAGCTTCAAACACTTGGGATATAAGTGATATAGCTTCAAATACAGTCGAAACAAACGAGTTAGCTTCAAGTCTATGCGAAACACATGATTAAGCTTCAAATCAATGCTATGTAGAAGGTTTAGATCCAAATCCATGCGACACAAATGATGTAGCATCAGATACTTGCGATGTAAGTGATATAGCTTCAAATGCAGACTAAACAAACGAGTTAGCTTCAAATTCAAGCGAAACACATGATTTAGTTTCAAATCAATGCGCAGTATAAGGTTTACCTTCAAATCCATGCGAAACAAATGATTTAGCTTCAAATCAATAAGCTGTAGAAGGTTTAGCTTCAAATCCATGCGAAACAAATGATTTAGCTTCAAACACTTGGGATATAAGTGATATAGCTTCAAGTGCAGTCGAAACAAACGAGTTAGCTTCAAATCCAAGAGAATCACATGATTTGGCATCAAATAAATGCGATGTAGAAGGTTTAGCTTCAAATCCAGGCGAAACAAATGATTTAGCTTCAAACACTTGGGATATAAGTGATATAGCTACAAATGCAGATTAAACAAACGTGTTAGCTTCATATCCAATCGAAACACATGATTTAGCTTCAAATTAATCCGATGTAGAAGGTTTAGCTTCAAATCCATGCGAAACAAATGATTTAGTTTCAGATTCTTGCGATATAAGTGATTAGCTTCAAATGCAGTCTAAACAAACGATTTAGCTTCAAATTCAAGCGAAACACATTATTTAGCTTCAAATCTATTCGATGTAGAAGGTTTAGCATCAAATCCATGCGAAACAAATGATTTAGCTTCAGATGCTTGCGATATAAGTGATGTAGCTTAAAATGCAGGGGAATCAAACGAGTTAGTTTGAAATCCATGCAAAACACATGATTAACCTTCAAATCAATGCTACGTAGAAGGTTTAGCTTCAAATCCATGCGAAACAAATGATTTAGCATCAGATACTTGCGATATAAGTGATATAGCTTCAAATGCAGACGAAACAAACGAGTTGGCTTCAAATCTATGCGAATCACATGATTCAGAAGTAAATCAATGCGAGGTAGAAGGTTTAGCATCAAATCCAGGCGAAACAAATGATTTAGCTACAAACACTTGGGATATAAGTGATATAGCTTCAAATGCAATCGAAACAAACGAGTTAGCTTCAAATCCATGCAAAACACATGTTCAAGCTTCAAATCAAGGCTATGTAGAAGGTTTAGATTCAAATCCATGCGACACAAACGATTTAGCATCAGATACTTGCGATATAAGTGATATAGCTTCAAATGCAGACGAAACAAACGAGTTGGCTTCAAATCTATGCGAATCACATGATTCAGATGTAAATCAATGCGAGGTTGAAGGTTTAGCATCAAATCCAGGCGAAACAAATGATTTAGCTAAAAACACTTGGGATATAAGTGATATAGCTTCAAATGCAGTCGAAACAAACGAGTTAGCTTCAAATCCATGCAAAACACATGCTTAAGCTTCAAATCAATGCTATGTAGAAGGATTAGATTCAAATCCATGCGACACAAACGATTTAGCATCAGATACTTGCGATATAAGAGATATAGCTTCAAATGCAAATTAAACAAACGAGTTAGATTCATATCCATGCGAAACATACGATTTAGCTTCAAATCAAGGGGAAGTAGAAGGTTTAGCTTCAAATCCATGCGAAACAAATGGTTTAGCTACAAACACTTGGGATATAAGTGATACAGCTTCAAATGCAGACGAAACAAACGAGTTAGCTTCAAATCCATGCAAAACACATGTTTAAGCTTCAAATCAATGCTATGTAGAAGGTTTAGATTCAAATCGATGCGACACAAACGATTTAGCATCAGATACTTGCGATATAAGTGATATAGCTTCAAATGCAAATTAAACAAACGAGTTAGATTCATATCCAAGTGAAACACATGATTTATCTTCAAATCAATGCGATGTAGAAGATTTAGCTTCAAATCCATGCGACTCAAATGTTTGAGCTTCAAACACTTGGGATATAGGTGATATAGGTTCAGCTGCATGCGAAACAAACGAGTTAGCTTCAAGTCCATCCGAAACACATGATTCAGCTGCAAATCAATGCTATGTGGAAGGATTAGCTTCAAATCCGTGCGACACAAATGATTTAGCTTCAGATTCTTGCGATATAAGTGATATAGCTACAAATGCAGATTAAACAAACGAGTTAGCTTCATATCCAAGCGAAACACATGATTTAGCTTCAAATCAATGCGATGTAGAAGGTTTAGCTTCAAATCCATGCGACACAAATGATTTAGCTTCAGATACTTTCGATATAAGTGATATAGCTTCAAATGCAGATTAAACAAACGTGTTAGCTTCATATCCAATCGAAACACATGATTTAGCTTCAAATCAATGCGATGTAGAAGGTTTAGCTTCAAATCCAGGCGAAACAAATGATTTAGCTTCAAACACTTGGGATATAAGTGATATAGCTTCAAATGCAGTCGAAACAAACGAGTTAGCTTCAAATCCATGCAGAACACATGATTAAGCTTCTAATCGATGCTATGTAGAAGGTTTAGATTCTAATCCTTGCGACACAAATGATTTAGCTTCAGATACTTTCGATATAAGTGATATACCTTCAAATGCAAATTAAACAAACGAGTTAGATTCATATCCAAGTGAAACACATGATTTAGCTTCAAATCAATGCTATGTAGAAGGATTAGCTTCAAATCCATGCGACACAAATGACTCAGCTTCAGATACTTGCGATATAAGTGATATAGTTTCAAATGCAGGCAAAACAAACGAGTTAGCTTCATATCCGAGCGAAACACAAGATTTAGCTTCAAATCAATCCGATGTACAAGGTTTAGCTTCAAATCCATGCGACACAAATGATTTAGTTTCAGATTCTTGCGATATAAGAGATTAGCTTCAAATGCAGACTAAACAAACGAGTTAGCTTCGTATCCAAGCGAAACACATGATTTAGCTTCAAATCAATGCGAGGTAGAAGGTTTAGCATCAAATCCAGGCGAAACAAATGATTTAGCTACAAACACTTGGGATATAAGTGATACAGCTTCAAATGCAGACGAAACAAACGAGTTAGCTTCAAATCCATGCAAAACACACGTTTAAGCTTCAAATCAATGCTATGTAGAAGGTTTAGATTCAAATCCATGCGACACAAACGATTTAGCATCAGATACTTGCGATATAAGTGATATAGCTTCAAATGCAAATTAAACAAACGAGTTAGATTCATATCCAAGTGAAACACATGATTCATCTTCAAATCAATGCGATGTAGAAGATTTAGCTTCAAATCCATGCGACTCAAATGTTTGAGCTTCAAACACTTGGGATATAGGTGATATAGGTTCAGCTGCATGCGAAACAAACGAGTTAGCTTCAAGTCCATCCGAAACACATGATTCAGCTGCAAATCAATGCTATGTGGAAGGATTAGCTTCAAATCCGTGCGACACAAATGATTTAGCTTCAGATTCTTGCGATATAAGTGATATAGCTACAAATGCAGATTAAACAAACGAGTTAGCTTCATATCCATACGAAACACATGATTTAGCTTCAAATCAATGCGATGTAGAAGGTTTAACTTCAAATCCATGCAACACAAATGATTGAGCTTCAAACACTTGGGATATAGGTGATATAGGTTCAGCTGCATGCGAAACAAACGAGTTAGCTTCAAGTCCATGCGAAACACATGATTCAGCTGCAAATCAATGCTATGTAGAAGGATTAGCTTCAAATCCATGCGACACAAATGATTCAGCTTCAGATACTTGCGATATAAGTGATATAGTTTCAAATGCAGGCCAAACAAACGAGTTAGCTTCATATCCGAGCGAAACACAGGATTTTGCTTCAAATCAATGCGATGTAGAAGGTTTAGCTTCAAATCCATGCGACACAAATGATTTAGTTTCAGATTCTTGCGATATAAGAGATTAGCTTCAAATGCAGACTAATCAAACGAGTTAGCTTCGTATCCAAGCGAAACACATGATTTAGCTTCAAATCAATCCGATGTAGAAGGTTTAGCTTCAAATCCATGCGAAACAATTGATTTAGCATCAAACACTTGGGATATGAGTGATATAGCTTCAAATGCAGACTAAACAAACGAGTTAGCTTCGTATCCAAGCGAAACACATGATTTAGCTTCAAATCAATCCGATGTAGAAGGTTTAGCTTCAAATCCAGGCGAAACAAATGATTTAGCTTCAAACACTTGGGATATAAGTGATATAGCTTCAAATGCAGTCGAAACAAACGAGTTAGCTTCGTATCCAAGCGAAACACATGATTTAGCTTCAAATCAATCCGATGTAGAAGGTTTAGCTTGAAATCCATGCAAAACAATTGATTTAGCATCAAACACTTGGGATATGAGTGATATAGCTTCAAATGCAGACTAAACAAACGAGTTAGCTTCAAATTCAAGCGAAACACATGATTTAGCTGCAAATCAATGCGATGTAGAAGGTATAGCTTCAAATCCATGCGAAATCAATGATTTAGCTTCAGATACTTGCGGTATAAGTGATATAGCTTCAAATGCAGACGAAACAAACGAGTTAGATTCAAAGCCAAGCGAATCACATGATTTAGCTTCAAATCAATGCGATATAGAAGCTTTAGCTTCAAATCCATGCGAAACAAATGATTGAGCTTCAAACACTTGGGATATAGATTATATAGCTTCAAATGCAGACGAAACAAACGAGTTAGCTTCAAATCCAAGCGAATCACATGATTTAGCTTCAAATAAATGCGATGTAGAAGGTTTAGCTTCAAATCCAGGCGAAACAAATGATTTAGCTTCAAACACTTGGGATATAAGTGATATAGCTTCAAATGCAGTCGAAACAAACGAGTTAGCTTCAAATCCATGCAAAACACATGATTAAGCTTCAAATCGATGCTATGTAGAAGGTTTAGATTCAAATCCTTGCGACACAAATGATTTAGCTTCAGATACTTTCGATATAAGTGATATAGCTTCAAATGCAAATTAAACAAACGAGTTAGATTCATATCCAAGTGAAACACATGATTTAGCTTCAAATCATTGTGATATAGAAGGTTTAGCTTCAAATCCATGCGACACAAATGATTGATCTTCAAACACTTGGGATATAGGTGATATAGCTTCAGTTGCAAGCGAAACAAACGAGTTAGCTTCAAGTTCATGCGAAACACATGATTCAGCTGCAAATCAATACGATGGTGAATGTTTAGCTTCAATTCCGGGCGACACAAATGATTTAGCTTCAGATACTACTTAGCGATATAAGTGATATAGCTACAAATGCAGATTAAACAAACGTGTTAGCTTCATATCCAATCGAAACACATGATTTAGCTTCAAATCAATGCGATGTAGAAGGTTCAGCTTCAAATCCATGCGAAACAAATGATTTAGCTTCAAATCAATAAGCTGTAGAAGGTTTAGCTTCAAATCCATGCGAAACAAATGATTGAGCTTCAAACACTTGGGATATAAGTGATATAGCTTCAAGTGCAGTCGAAACAAACGAGTTAGCTTCAAATCCAAGCGAATCACATGATTTAGCTTCAAATAAATGCGATGTAGAAGGTTTAGCTTCAAATCCATGCGAAACAAATGATTTGGCTTCAAATCAATAAGCTGTAGAAGGTTTAGCTTCAAATCCATGCGAAACAAATGATTGAGCTTCAAACACTTGGGATATAGATTATATAGCTTCAAATGCAGACGAAACAAACGAGTTAGCTTCAAATCCAAGCGAATCACATGATTTAGCTTCAAATAAATGCGATGTAGAAGGTTTAGCTTCAAATCCAGGCGAAACAAATGATTCAGCTTCAGATACTTGCGATATAAGTGATATAGTTTCAAATGCAGGCTAAACAAACGACTTAGCTTCATATCCGAGCGAAACACAGGATTTAGCTTCAAATCAATCCGATGTAGAAGGTTTAGCTTCAATTCCATGCGAAACAAATGATTTAGCATCAGATACTTGCGATATAAGTGATATAGTTTCAAATGCAGGAGAAACAAACGAATTAGCTCCAAATCCATGCACAACACATGATTTAGCTGCAAATCAATGCGGTGTAGAAGGTTTAGCTTCAAATCCATGCGAAACAATTGATTTAGCATCAAACACTTGGGATATGTGTGATATAGCTTCAAATGCAGACTAAACAAACGAGTTAGCTTCAAAATCCGTGCGATACACATGTTATAGCTTCAAATCAATGCGATGTGGAAGGTTTAGCTTCAAACCCATGCGAAACACATGAATTAGCTTCAAATCAAAAAGCTGTAGAAGGTTTAGCTTCAAATCCATGCGAAACAAATGATTTAGCTTCAAACACTTGGGATATAAGTGATATAGCTTCAGATGCAGTCGAAACAAACGAGTTAGCTTCAAATCCATGCAAAACACATGATTAAGCTTCAAATCAATGCTATGTAGAAGGTTTAGATTCAAATCCTTGCGACACAAATGATTTAGCTTCAGATACTTGCGATATAAGTGATATAGCTTCAAATGCAAATTAAACAAACGAGTTAGATTCATATCCAAGTGAAACACATGATTTAGCTTCAAATCAATGCGATATAGAAGGTTTAGCTTCAAATCCATGCGACACAAATGATTGAGCTTCAAACACTTGGGATATAGGTGATATAGCTTCAGCTGCAAGCGAAACAAACGAGTTAGCTTCAAGTCCATGCGAAACACATGATTCAGCTTCAAATCAATACGATGGTGAATGTTAGTTTCAAATCCGTGCGACACATATGATTTAGCTTCAGATACTTGCGATATAAGTGATATAGCTACAAATGCAGATTAAACAAACGTGTTAGCTTCATATCCAATCGAAATACATGATTTAGCTTCAAATCAATGCGATGTGGAAGGTTTAGCTTCAAACCCATGCGAAACACATGAATTAGCTTCAAATCAATAAGCTGTAGAAGGTTTAGCTTCAAATCCATGCGAAACAAATGATTTAGCTTCAAACACTTGGGATATAAGTGATATAGCTTCAGATGCAGTCGAAACAAACGAGTTAGCTTCAAATCCATGCAAAACACATGATTAAGCTTCAAATCAATGCTATGTAGAAGGTTTAGATTCAAATCCTTGCGACACAAATTATTTAGCTTCAGATACTTGCGATATAAGTGATATAGCTTCAAATGCAAATTAAACAAACGAGTTAGATTCATATCCAAGTGAAACACATGATTTAGCTTCAAATCAATCCGATGTAGAAGGTTTAGCTTCTAATCCATGCGAAACAATTGATTTAGCATCAAACACTTGGGATATGAGTGATATAGCTTCAAATGCAGACTAAACAAACGAGTTAGCTTCAAATTCAAGCGAAACACATGATTTAGTTTCAAATCAATGCGCTGTATAAGGTTTACCTTCAAATCCATGCGAAACAAATGATTTAGCTTCAATCACTTGGGATATAATTGATATAGCTTCAAATGCAGAAGAAACAAACGAGTTAGATTCAAGTCCATGCGAAACACATGATTCAGCTGCAAATCAATGCTATGTAGAAGGATTAGCTTCAAATCCATGCGACACAAATGATTCAGCTTCAGATACTTGCGATATAAGTGATATAGTTTCAAATGCAGGCTGAACAAACGAGTTAGCTTCATATCCGAGCGAAACACAGGATTTAGCTTCAAATCAATGCGATGTAGAAGGTTTAGCTTCAAATCCATGCGACACAAATGATTTAGTTTCAGATTCTTGCGATATAAGAGAATAGCTACAAATGCACACTAAACAAACGAGTTAGCTTCGTATCCAAGCGAAACACATGTTATAGCTTCAAATCAATGCTATGTGGAAGGTTTAGCTTCAAATCCATGCGACACATATGATTTACTTTCAGATTCCTGCGGTATAAATGATTAGCTTCAAATGCAGACTAAACAAACGAGTTAGCTTCGTATCCAAGCGAAACACATGATTTAGATTCAAATCAATGCGCTGTAGAAGGTTTAGCTTCAAATCAAGGCGAAACAAATGATTTAGCTTCAAACACTTGGGATATAAGTGATATAGCTTCAAATGCAGTCGAAACAAACGAGTTAGCTTCGTATCCAAGCGAAACACATGATTTAGCTTCAAATCAATCCGATGTAGAAGGTTTAGCTTGAAATCCATGCAAAACAATTGATTTAGCATCAAACACTTGGGATATGAGTGATATAGCTTCAAATGCAGACTAAACAAACGAGTTAGCTTCAAATTCAAGCGAAACACATGATTTAGCTGCAAATCAATGCGATGTAGAAGGTATAGCTTCAAATCCATGCGAAATCAATGATTTAGCTTCAGATACTTGCGGTATAAGTGATATAGCTTCAAATGCAGACGAAACAAACGAGTTAGATTCAAAGCCAAGCGAATCACATGATTTAGCTTCAAATCAATGCGATATAGAAGCTTTAGCTTCAAATCCATGCGAAACAAATGATTGAGCTTCAAACACTTGGGATATAGATTATATAACTTCAAATGCAGACGAAACAAACGAGTTAGCTTCAAATCCATGCGAATCACATGATTTAGCTTCAAATAAATGCGATGTAGAAGGTTTAGCTTCAAATCCATGCGATACACATGATTTAGCTTCAAATCAATAAGCTGTAGAAGGTTTAGCTTCAAATCCATGCGAAACAAATGATTTAGCTTCAAACACTTGGGATATAAGTGATATAGCTTCAAGTGCAGTCGAAACAAACGAGTTAGCTTCAAATCCAAGAGAATCACATGATTTGGCTTCAAATAAATGCGATGTAGAAGGTTCAGCTTCAAATCCAGGCGAAACAAATGATTTAGCTTCAAACACTTGGGATATAAGTGATATAGCTTCAAATGCAGTCGAAACAAACGAGTTAGCTTCAAATCCATGCAAAACACATTATTAAGCTTCAAATCGATGCTATGTAGAAGGTTTAGATTCAAATCCTTGCGACACAAATGATTTAGCTTCAGATACTTTCGATATAAGTGATAAGGCTTCAAATGCAAATTAAACAAACGAGTTAGATTCATATCCAAGTGAAACACATGATTTAGCTTCAAATCATTGCGATATAGAAGGTTTAGCTTCAAATCCATGCGACACAAATGATTGATCTTCAAACACTTGGGATATAGGTGATATAGCTTCAGTTGCAAGCGAAACAAACGAGTTAGCTTCAAGTTCATGCGAAACACATGATTCAGCTGCAAATCAATACGATGGTGAATGTTTAGCTTCAATTCCGGGCGACACAAATGATTTAGCTTCAGATACTACTTAGCGATATAAGTGATATAGCTACAAATGCAGATTAAACAAACGTGTTAGCTTCATATCCAATCGAAACACATGATTTAGCTTCAAATCAATGCGATGTAGAAGGTTTAGCTTCAAATCCATGCGAAACAAATGATTTAGCTTCAGATTCTTGCGACATAATGAAATTAGTTTCAAATGCAGAGTAAACAAACGAGTTAGCTTCAAATTCAAGCGAAACACATTATTTAGCTTCAAATCTATTCGATGTAGAAGGTTTAGCATCAAATCCATGCGAAACCAATGATTTAGCTTCAAATCAATGCGCTGTAGAAGGTTTAGCTTCAAATCCATGCGAAACAAACGAGTTAGCTTCAAGTCCATGCGAAACACATGATTCAGCTGCAAATCAATGCTATGTGGAAGGATTAGCTTCAAATCCGTGCGACACAAATGATTTAGCTTCAGATTCTTGCGATATAAGTGATATAGCTACAAATGCAGATTAAACAAACGAGTTAGCTTCATATCCAAGCGAAACACATGATTTAGCTTCAAATCAATGCGATGTAGAAGGTTTAGCATCAAAACCATGCGATACAAATGATTTAGTTTCAAATTCTTGCGATATAAGTTATTAGCTTCAAATGCAGACTAAACAAACGAGTTAGCTTCCAATTCAAGCGAAACACATTATTTAGCTTCAAATCTATTCGATGTACAAGGTTTAGCTTCAAATCCATGCGACTCATATGATTAACTTTCAGATTCTTGCGGTATAAGTGATTAGCTTCAAATGCAGACTAAACAAACGAGTTAGCTTCGTATCCAAGCGAAACACATGTTATAGCTTCAAATCAATGCAATGTGGAAGGTTTAGCTTCAAATCCATGCGAAACACATTAATTAGCTTCAAATCAATAAGCTGTAGAAGGTTTAGCTTCAAATCCATGCGAAACAAATGATTTAGCTTCAAACACTTGGGATATAATTGATATGGCTTCAAGTGCAGTCGAAACAAACGAGTTAGCTTCAAATCCAAGAGAATCACATGATTTAGATTCAAATAAATGCGATGTAGAAGGTTTAGCTTCAAATCCAGGCGAAACAAATGATTCAGCTTCAGATACTTGCGATATAAGTGATATAGTTTCAAATGCAGGCTAAACAAACGAGTTAGCTTCATATCCTAGCGAAACACAGGATTTAGCTTCAAATCAATCCGATGTAGAAGGTTTAGCTTCAAATCCATGCGAAACAATTGATTTAGCATCAAACACTTGGGATATGAGTGATATAGCTTCAAATGCAGACTAAACAAACGAGTTATCTTCAAATTCAAACGAAACACATGATTTAGTTTCAAATCAATGCGCTGTATAAGGTTTAGCTACAAATCCATGCGAAACAAATGATTTAGCTTCAATCACTTGGGATATAATTGATATAGCTTCAAATGCAGAAGAAACAATCGAGTTAGCTTCAAATCTATGCAAAACACATGATTAAGCTTCAAATCAATGCTATGTAGAAGGTTTAGATTCAAATCCATGCAACACAAATGATTTATCATCAGATACTTGCAATATAAGTGATATAGCTTCAAATGCAAATTAATCAAACGAGTTAGATTCATATCCAAGCGAAACACATGATTTATCTTCAAATCAATGCGATGTAGAAGGTTTAGCTTCAAATCCATGCGATACATAGGATTTACTTTCAGATTCTTGCGGTATAAGTGATTAGCTTCAAATGCAGACTAAACAAACGAGTTAGCTTCGTATCCAAGCGAAACACATGATTTAGCTTCAAATCAATGCTATGTAGAAGGATTAGCTTCAAATCCATGCGACACAAATCATACTGCTTCAGATACTTGCGATATAAGTGATATAGTTTCAAATGCAGGCTAAACAAACGAGTTAGCTTCATATCCGTGCGAAACACAGGATTTAGCTTCAAATCATTGCGATGTAGAAGGTTTAGCTTCAAATCAATGCGACGTAGAAAGTTTAGCATCAAATCAATGCGACACAAATGATTTATGTTCAGATACTTGCGATGTAAGTGATATAGCTTCAAATGCAAATTAATCAAACGAGTTAGATTCATATCCAAGTGAAACACATGATTTATCTTCAAATCAATGCGATGTAGAATGTTTAGCTTCAAATCGATGGGAAACAAATGATTTAAAATCAAATACTTGCGATATAAGTGATATAGCTTCTAATGCAGACGAAACAAACGAGTTAGATTCCTATCCAAGCGAAACACATGATTTAGCTTCAAATCAATTCGAAGTAGAAGGATTAGCTTCAAATCCATGCGGAACAAATGATTTAGATTCAAATACTTGCAATATAAGTGATATAGAGTCAACTGCAGTCGAACCGAACGAGTTAGCTTTAAATCCATGCGAAACAAATGATTTTTTTTCAAATACTTGCGATACAACTGATATAGCTACAAATGCAGGCGAAACAAGTTACCTTCAATTCTATGATAAACACATGATACAGCTTATAATTCATGCGAAAAACATCGATTAGCTTCAAATTCGTGCGAGACAAATGATTTAGCTTCAACTCGACGCGAAACACATGATTTAGCTGCAAATCAATGCGATGTAGAAGGATTAGCTTCAAAATCCATGCGAAACAAATGATTTAGCTTCAAACACTTGGGATTTATTAGGTTTAGCTTCAAATCCATGCGAAACAAATGATTTAGCTTCAAACACTTGGGATATAAGTGATATAGCTTCAAATGCAGTCGAAGCAATCGAGTTAGCTTCAAATCCATTCGGTACACATGGTTTAGCATCAAATCAATGCGATGTAGAAGGTTTAGCTTCAAATCCATGTGAAACAAAGGGTTTAGCAACAAATACTTATCATATATGTTAGTTAGATTCAACTCCATACGAAACACACGATTTAGCTTCAAATAAATGCGATGTAGAAGGTTTACCATCAAATCAATGCGATGTTGAAGGTTTTGCTTCAAATCCATGCGACACAAATGAATTAGCATCAGATACATGCGATATAAGTGATATAGCTTCAAATGCAGGAGAAACAAACGAGTTAGCTTCAAATCCAAGCGAATCACATGATTTAGCTTCAAATCAATGCGATTTAGAAGGTTTAGCTTAAAATCCATACGATACAAAAGATTGAGCTACAAACACTTGGGATATAGGTGATATAGCTACAACTGCATACGCAACAAACGAGTTAGTTTCAAAACCAAGCGAAACACATGATTTAGTTTCATATCAATGCGATGTAGAAGGTTTAGCTTCAAATCCATGCGAAACAAATGATTTAGCTTCAAACACTTGGGATATAAGTGATATAGCTTCGAATGCAGTCGAAGCAATCGAGTTAGCTTCAAATCCATGCGGTACACATGGTTTAGCATCAAATCAATGCGATGTAGAAGGTTTAGCTTCAAATCCATGTGAAACAAAGGGTTTAGCAACAAATACTTATCATATATGTTAGTTAGATTCAACTCCATACGAAACACACGATTTAGCTTCAAATAAATGCGATGTAGAAGGTTTACCATCAAATCAATGCGATGTTAAAGGTTTTTCTTCAAATCCATGCGACACAAATGAATTAGCATCAGATACATGCGATATAAGTGATATAGCTTCAAATGCAGGAGAAACAACGAGTTAGCTTCAAATCCAAGCGAATCACATGATTTAGCTTCAAATCAATGCGATTTAGAAGGTTTAGCTTAAAATCCATACGATACAAAAGATTGAGCTACAAACACTTGGGATATAGGTGATATAGCTACAACTGCATACGCAACAAACGAGTTAGTTTCAAAACCAAGCGAAACACATGATTTAGTTTCATATCAATGCGATGTAGAAGGTTTAGCTTCAAATCCATGCGAAACAAATGATTTAGCTTCAATCACTTGGGATATAAGTGATATAGCTTCAAATGCAGACGAAGCAATCGAGTTAGCTTTAAAATCCATGCGAAACACATGATTCAGCAGCAAATCAATGCGATGTAGAAGGTTTAGCTTCAAATCCATGCGAAACCAATGATTTCACTTCAGATACTTGCGATATAAGCGACATAGCTTCAAATGCAGACGAAACAAACCAGTTAGCCTCAAATCCATGCGAAACACATGATTTAGCAGCAAATCAATGCGATGTAGAAGGTTTAGCTTCAAATCCATGCGAAACCAATGATTTAACTTCAGAAACTTGCGATATAAGTGGCATAGCTTCAAATGCAGACAAAACAAACCATTTAGCTTCAATTCCATGCGAAACACATGATGCGGCAGCAAATCAAAGCGATGTAGAAGGTTTAGCTTCAAATCCATGCGAAAGCAATGATTTAGCGTCAGAAACTTGCGATATAAGTGGCATAGCTTCAAATGCAGACGAAACAAACCAGTTAGCTTCCAATCCATGCGAAACACATGATTCAGAAGCAAATCAATGCAATGTAGAAGGATTAGCTTCAAATCCATGCGATACACAAGATTTAGCTTCAAATCAATGCCATGTAGAAGGTTTAGCTTCAAATTAATGCGATGTAGAAGGTTTAGCTTCAAATTAATGCGATGTAGAAGGTTTTGCTTCAAATCCATGCAAAACACATGATTAAGCTTCAAATGCATGCGACGGACAAGATTTAGGTTCAAATTCCTGCGAAACAAATGGTTTAGCTTCAAATCCATGCGAAACAAATGATTTAGCATCAGATACTTGTGATATAAGTGGTGTAGCTTCAAATGCAGGCGAAACAAACTAGTTAGCTTCAAATCCATGCGAAACTCATGATTTAGCTTGAAATGCATGCTAAAGACAAGATTTAGGTTCAAATTCATGCGAAAAACATGACTTAGATTCAAATTTATGCGAAACAAATGGTTTAGATTCAGATACTTGTGATATATATATGATTTAGCATCAACTGCATACGAAACAAACGATTTAGCTTCAAATCCATGCGAATCACATGACTTAGCTTCAAATCAATGCGATGTATGAAGGTTTAGCTTCACATCCATGCGAAACAAATGAATTAGCTCCAAATACTTGGGATATAAGTGATACAGCTTCAAATGCAGTCGAAACCAATGATTTAGCTTCAGATCCTTGCAATATAAGTGATATAGCTTCAAGTGCAGACGAAACAAATGAGTTAGCTACGAATCCAAGAGAATCACACGATTTAGCTTCAAATAAATGCGATGTAGAAGGTTTAGCTTCAAATCCATGCGAAACAAATGATTTAGCTTCAAACACTTGGGATATAAGTGATATAGCTTCAAGTGCAGTCGAAACAAACGAGTTAGCTACGAATCCAAGAGAATCACATGACTTAGCTTCAAATAAATGCGATGTAGAAGGTTTAGCTTCAAATCCAGGCGAAACAAACGATTTAGCTTCAAATCTATGCGATGTAGAAGATTTAACTTCAAATCCATGCGAAACAAATGATTTAGCTTCAAATCCATGCGAAACACATGATTGAACTGCAAATCAATGCGATGTAGAAGGTTTAGCTTCGAATCCATGCGAAACACATGACTTAGCTTCGAATCAGTGCGAAGTGGACGGCTTAGCTTCAAATACATGCGAAACAAATGATTTAGGTTCAGATACTTGCGATATAAATGATGTAGCTTCAAATGCAGACGTAACAAACGAGTTAGCTTCATATCCAAGCGAAACACATGATTTAGCTTCAAATCAATCCGATGTAGATGGTTTAGCTTCAAATCCATACGAAACAAATGATTTAGCTTCAAACACTTGGGATATAAGTGATATAGCTTCAAATGCAGACGAAGCAATCGAGTTAGCTTTAAAATCCATGCGAAACACATGATTTAGCAGCAAATCAATGCGATGTAGAAGGTTTAGCTTCAAATCCATGCGAAACCAATGATTTCACTTCAGATACTTGCGATATAAGCGACATAGCTTCAAATGCAGACGAAACAAACCAGTTAGCCTCAAATCCATGCGAAACACATGATTTAGCAGCAAATCAATGCGATGTAGAAGGTTTAGCTTCAAATCCATGCGAAACCAATGATTTAACTTCAGAAACTTGCGATATAAGTGGCATAGCTTCAAATGCAGACAAAACAAACCATTTAGCTTCAATTCCATGCGAAACACATGATGCGGCAGCAAATCAAAGCGATGTAGAAGGTTTAGCTTCAAATCCATGCGAAAGCAATGATTTAGCGTCAGAAACTTGCGATATAAGTGGCATAGCTTCAAATGCAGACGAAACAAACCAGTTAGCTTCAAATCCATGCGAAACACATGATTCAGAAGCAAATCAATGCAATGTAGAAGGATTAGCTTCAAATCAATTCGAAGTAGAGGGATTAGCTTCAAATCCATGCGAAACAAATGATTTAGCTTCAAACACTTGGGATATAAGTGATATAGCTTCGAATGCAGTCGAAGCAATCGAGTTAGCTTCAAATCCAAGTGAAACACATTATGTAGCTTCAAATCAATGCGATGTAGAAGGTTTAGCATCAAATCCAGGCGAAACAAATGATTTAGCTTCAGATACTTGCGATATAAGTGATATAGCATGAAATGCAGACGAAACGAACGAGTTAGCTTCAAATCCATGCGAAACACATGATTTAGCTGCAAATCAATGCGATATAGAAGGTTTAGCTTCAACTCCATGCGACACAAATGATTTAGCTTCAGATACATGAGATAAACATGATTTAGCTTCAACTGCATGCGAAACAAACGAGTTAGCTTCAAATCCATGCAAGACACATGATTTAGCTTCAAATCAATGCGATATAGAAGGTTTTGCTTCAAATCAATGCGATGTAGAAGGTTTAGCTTCAAATCAATGCGATGTAGAAGGTTTAGCTTCAAATCAATGCGATGTAGAATGTTTAGCTTCAAATCCATGCGAAACAAATGATTTAGCATCAGATACTTGCGATATAAGTGATATAGCTTCAAATGCAGACGAAACAACCGAGTTAGCTTCAAAATCCATGCGAAACACATGATTTAGCTACAAATAAATGCGATGTAGAAGGTTTAGCTTCAAATCCATGCGAAACAAATGATTAAGCATGATATACTTGCGATATAATTGATATAGCTTCAAATGCAGACGAAACAAACGAGTTAGCATCAAGTCCATGCGACACACATGATTTAGCTTCAAATCAATTCGGTTTAGAAGGTTTACATTCAAATCTAGGCGAAACACATGATTTAGCTGCAAATCAATGCGATGTAGAAGGTTTAGCTTTAAATCCATGCGAACCAAATGATTTTTCTTCAAATACATACGATACAAGTGATATAGCTTCAAATGCAGGCGAAACAAACGAGATAGCTTCAAAGCCAAGTGATTTAGCACATGATTTAGCTTCAAATAAATGCGAAGTAGAAGTCTTAGGTTCAAATCCATGCGGAACAAATGATTTAGCTTCGAATACTTGCGATATGAGTGATATAGCTTCAAATGCAGATTAAACAAACGAGTTTGCTTCAAATCCAAGCGAAACACATGATTTACCTTCAAATCTATGCAATGTAGAAGGTTTAACTTCAAATCCATGCGAAACAAATGATTTAGCTTCAAACACTTGGGATATAAGTGATATAGATTCAACTGCAGGCGAAGTAAACGAGTTAGCTTCAAATCCATGCGATACAAATGATTTTTTTCAAATACTTGCGATACAAGTGATATAGCTACAAATGCAGGCGAAACAAATAACCTTCAAATCCATGTGATACATATGATATAGTTTAAAATTCATGCGAAACACATCGATTAGCTTCAAATTCGTGCGAGACAAATGATTTAGCTTCAAATCCATGCGAAACACATGATTGAACTGCAAATCAATGCGATGTAGAAGGTTTAGCTTCGAATCCATGCGAAACACATGACTTAGCTTCGAATCAGTGCGAAGTGGACGGCTTAGCTTCAAATACATGCGAAACAAATGATTTAGGTTCAAATCAATACGATGTAGAAGGTTTAGCTTCAAATCCATGCAACACGAATGATTTTGCTTCAATTACTTGCGATGTAATTGATGTAGCTTCAAATGCAGGCGTAACAAACGAGTTAGCTTTAAATCCAAGCAAAGCACATGATTAAGCTTCAAATGCATGCGAAAGACAAGATTTAGGTACAAATTCATGCGAAACGCGGGGTTAATATTCAAATTCATGCGAAACAAATGATTTAGCTTCAGATACTTGCGATATAAGTGATATAGCATCAAATGCAGGCGAAACAAACGAGTTAGCTTCAAATCCAAGCGAATCACATGATTTAGCTTCAAATCAATGCGATATAGAAGGTTTAGCTTCAAATCCTAGCGACACAAGTGATTTATCTTCAAATAATTGCGATATAAGTGATATAGCTTCAAATGCAGACGAATCAAACGACTTAGCTTCATATCCAGGCGAAACACATGATTTAGCTGCAAATCAATGCGATGTAGAAGGTTTACCTTCAAATCCATGCGAAACAAATGGTTTAGCTTCAGATACTTGTGATATATATGATTTAGCATCAACTGCATGCGAAACAAGCGAGTTAGCTTCAAATCCAAGCGAAACACATGATTTAGCTTCAAATCAATTCGATGTAGAAGGTTTAGCTTCAAATCCATGCGAAACGAATGGTTTAGCTTCAGATACTTGCGATATAAGTGATATAGCTTCAAATGGAGGAGAAACAAACGAGTTAGCTCCAAATCCATGCGATGCACAAGATTTAGATTTAAATCAATGCGATGTAGAAGGTTTAGCTTCAAATGCATGCGATACACAAGATTTAGCTTCAAATCAATGCCATGTAGAAGGTTTAGCTTCAAATTAATGCGATGTAGAAGGTTTAGCTTCAAATTAATGCGATGTAGAAGGTTTTGCTTCAAATCCATGCAAAACACATGATTAAGCTTCAAATGCATGCGACGGACAAGATTTAGGTTCAAATTCCTGCGAAACAAATGGTTTAGCTTCAAATCCATGCGAAACAAATGATTTAGCATCAGATACTTGTGATATAAGTGGTGTAGCTTCAAATGCAGGCGAAACAAACTAGTTAGCTTCAAATCCATGCGAATCACATGACTTAGCTTCAAATCAATGCGATGTATGAAGGTTTAGCTTCACATCCATGCGAAACAAATGAATTAGCTTCAAATACTTGGGATATAAGTGATACAGCTTCAAATGCAGTCGATACCAATGATTTAGCTTCAGATCCTTGCGATATAAGTGATATAGCTTCAAGTGCAGACGAAACAAACGAGTTAGCTACGAATCCAAGAGAATCACATGACTTAGCTTCAAATAAATGCGATGTAGAAGGTTTAGCTTCAAATCCAGGCGAAACAAACGATTTAGCTTCAAATCTATGCGATGTAGAAGATTTAACTTCAAATCCATGCGAAACAAATGATTTAGCTTCAAATCCATGCGAAACACATGATTGAACTGCAAATCAATGCGATGTAGAAGGTTTAGCTTCGAATCCATGCGAAACACATAACTTAGCTTCGAATCAGTGCGAAGTGGACGGCTTAGCTTCAAATACATGCGAAACAAATGATTTAGGTTCAGATACTTGCGATATAAATGATGTAGCTTCAAATGCAGACGTAACAAACGAGTTAGCTTCATATCCAAGCGAAACACATGATTTAGCTTCAAATCAATCCGATGTAGATGGTTTAGCTTCAAATCCATACGAAACAAATGATTTAGCTTCAAACACTTGGGATATAAGTGATATAGCTTCAAATGCAGTCGAAACAAACGAGTTTGCTTCAAATCCATGAAAAACACATGATTAAGCTTCAAATCAATGCTATGTAGAAGGTTTAGCTTCAAATCCATGCTACACAAATGGTTTAGCTTCAAACACTTGGGATATAGGTGATATAGCTTCAGCTGCATGCGAAACAAACGAGTTAGTTTCAAGTCCATGCGAAACAGATGATTGAGCTTCAAATCAATGCTATGTAGAAGGTTTAACTTCAAATCCATGCGAAACAAATCATTTAGCTTCAAACACTTCGGTTATAGGTGATATAGCTTCAGCTGCATGCGAAACAAACGAGTTAGTTTCAAGTCCATGCGAAACAGATGATTGAGCTTCAAATCAATGCTATGTAGAAGGTTTATCTTCAAACCCATGCGACTCAAATGATTTAGCTTCAGATGCTTGCTATATAAGTGATTAGCTTCAAATCCAGATTAAACAAACGAGTCAGCTTCATATCCAAGCAAAACACATGATTAAGCTTCAAATCAATGCTATGTAGAAGGTTTAGCTGCAAATCCATGCGACACAAATGATTTAGCTTCAGATACTTGCCATATAAGTGACAAAGCATGAAATGCAGGCGAAACGAACGAGTTAGTTTCAAATCCATGAGAAACACATGATTTAGCTGCAAATCATTGCGATGTAGAAGGTTTAGCTTCAAATCCACGCGAAACAAATGATCTAGCTTCAGATACTTGCGATATAAGGGATATAGCTTCAAATGCAGACGAAACAAACGAGTTAGCTTCAAATACAAGCGAAACACATGATTTAGCTTCAAATCAATGCGATGTAGAAGGTTTAGCTTCAAATCCATGCGACACTTATGACTTAGCATCAGATACATGCGATATAAGTGATATAGCTTCAAATGCAGGAGAAACGAACGAGTTAGCTTCAAATCTATGCGATGTAGAAGATTTAACTTCAAATCCATGCGAAACCAACTATTTAGCTTCAGATACTTGCGATATAAGTGATATAGCTTCAAATGCAGACGAAACGAACGAGTTAGCTTCAACTTCAATCGAAACACATGATTTAGCTTCAAATCAATGAGATGTAGAAGGTTTAACTTCAAATCCATGCGAAACAATTGATTCAGCTTCAGGTACATGCGATATAAGTGATATAGCTTCAAATGCAGGAGAAACACACGAGTTAGCTTCAAATCCATGCAAAACACATGATTAAGCTTCAAATCCATGCGAATCACATGATTTAGCTTCAAATCAATGCGATGTATGAAGGCTTAGCTTCACATCCATGCGAAACAAATGAATTAGCTTCAAATACTTGGGATATAAGTGATATAGCTTCAAGTGCAGTCGAAACCATTGATTTAGCTTCAGATCCTTGCGATATAAGTGATATAGCTTGAAGTGCAGACGAAGCAAATGAGTTAGCTACGAATCCAAGAGAATCACACGATTTAGCTTCAAATAAATGCGATGTAGAAGGTTTAGCTTCAAATCCATGCGAAACAAATGATTTAGCTTCAAACACTTGGGATATAAGTGATATAGCTTCAAGTGCAGTCGAAACAAACGAGTTAGCAACGAATCCAAGAGAATCACATGACTTAGCTTCAAATAAATGCGATGTAGAAGGTTTAGCTTCAAATCCATGCGAAACCAATGATTTCGCTTCAGATACTTGCGATATAAGTGATATAGCTTCAAATGCAGGCGAAACCATCGCGTTAGCATCAAATCCAAGCGAAACACATGATTTAGCTGCAAATCAATGAATGTAGAAGGTTTTGCTTCAAATCCATGCGAAACAGATGGTTTAGCTTCAGATACTTGTGATATATATGATTTAGCATCAACGGCATGCGAAACAAGCGAGTTAGCTTCAAATCCTAGCGAAACACATGATTTAGCTGCAAATCAATGCGATATAGAAGGTTTTGCTTCAAATCCATGCGACACAAATGATTTAGCTTCAGATACTTGTTGTATAAGTGATTAGCTTCAAATGCAGACTAAACAAACGAGTTAGCTTAATATCCAAGCGAAACACTTGATTTAGTTTCAAATCAATGCGATGTAGCAGGTTTAGCTTCAAATCCATGCGATACACATGATTTAGCTTCAAATCAATGCGAAGTACAAGGCTTAGCTTTAAATCAATGAGGAACAAATAATTCAGCTTCAGATACTTGCGATATAAGAGATATAGGTTCAAATTCAGACGGAACAAACGAGCTAGCTTCAAATCTATGCGATGTAGAATATTTAGCTTCAAATCCATGCGAAACCAATGATTTTGCTTCAGATACTTGCGATATAAGTGATATAGCTTCAAATGCAGGCGAAACCATCGCGTTAGCATCAAATCCAAGCGAAACACATGATTTAGCTGCAAATCAATGAATGTAAAAGGTTTTGCTTCAAATCCATGCGAAACAGATGGTTTAGCTTCAGATACTTGTGATATATATGATTTAGCATCAACGGCATGCGAAACAAGCGAGTTAGCTTCAAATCCATGCGAAACACATGACTTAGCTTCAAATCAATGCGAAGTAGAAGGCTTAGCTTCAAAACCAAGCGGTACAAATGATTTAGCTTCAGATACTTGCGATACAAGTGATATAGGATCGAATGCAGACGAAACAAACGAGATAGCTTCAAATCTATGCGATGTAGAAGATTTAACTTCAAATCCATGCGAAACCAATTATTTAGCTTCAGATACTTGCGATATAAGTGATATAGCTTCAAATGCAGACGAAACAAACGAGTTAGCTTCAACTTCAATCGAAACACATGATTTAGCTTCAAATCAATGAGATGTAGAAGGTTTAACTTCAAATCCATACGAAACAAATGATTTAGATTCAAATCAATGCGATGTAGAAGGTTTAACTTCAAATCCATGCGAAACAAATGATTTAGCTTCAATCACTTGGGATATAACTGATATATCTTCAAATGCAGACGAATCAAACGAGTTGGCATCAAAATCCATGCGATACACATGATTTAGCTTCAAACACTTGGGACAGAAGTGATATAGCTTCAAATCAGACCAAACAAACGAGTTAGCATCAAATCTAAGCGAATCACATGATTTACCATCAAACCATGCGATTTAGAACGTTTTGCTTCAAATCCATGCGAAACAATTGATTGAGCTTCAAACACTTGGGATATAGGTGATATAGCTTCAGCTGCATTCGAAACAAACGAGTTAGCTTCAAGTCCATGCGAAACACATGATTTAGCTGCAAATCAATGAGATGTAGAAGGTTTAGCTTCAAATCCATGCGACGCAAATGATTCAGCTTCAGGTACATGCGATATAAGTGATCTAGCTTCAAATGCAGGAGAAACACACGAGTTAGCTTCAAATCCATGCAAAACACATGATTAAGCTTCAAATCAATGCTATGTAGAAGGTTTAGCTTCAAATCCATGCAAAACAAATGATTTAGCTTCGAACACTTGCGATATAAGTGATATAGCTTCAAATGCAGACGAAACAAACGAGTTAGCTTCAAATCCAAGCGAATCACATGATTTAGCTTCAAATCAATGCGATTTAGAAGGTTTTGCTTCAAATCCATGCGAAAAAAATGATTGAGCTTCAAACACTTGGGATATAAGTGATATAGATTCAACTGCAGGCGAAGTAAACGAGTTAGCTTCAAAGCCATGCGATACAAATGATTTTTTTCAAATACTTGCGATACAAGTGATATAGCTACAAATGCAGGCGAAACAAATTACCTTCAAAAACCATGTGATACATATGATATAGTTTAAAATTCATGCGAAACACATCGATTAGCTTCAAATTCGTGCGAGACAAATGATTTAGCTTCAAATCCATGCGAAACACATGATTGAACTGCAAATCAATGCGATGTAGAAGGTTTAGCTTCGAATCCATGCGAAACACATGACTTAGCTTCGAATCAGTGCGAAGTGGACGGCTTAGCTTCAAATACATGCGAAACAAATGATTTAGGTTCAGATACTTGCGATATAAATGATGTAGCTTCAAATGCAGACGTAACAAACGAGTTAGCTTCATATCCAAGCGAAACACATGATTTAGCTTCAAATCAATACGATGTAGAAGGTTTAGCTTCAAATCCATGCAATACGAATGATTTTGCTTCAATTACTTGCGATATAATTGATGTAGCTTCAAATGCAGGCGTAACAAACGAGTTAGCTTTAAATCCAAGCAAAGCACATGATTAAGGGCGCGGGTCGCCGCACACTATGACGAGCCACACATACAAGAAAACCATATACGTATATTAGTTTTAGAGGTTTCTATCGACCAAAACTGACGCTTTAATATCGAAGTATGTAGTTCACAAGTGGAAAATTTAGATTCCGGAAAGACTAAACGACTGGGCTTCGGTTGTAGAAATATCCGTTTTGCAGTTATTGCGGAGATATTTGCAATATTCGGCCAGAGTGGTGTCAATCTCACGAGCATGACGTCACAAGATGGCCGCCGCTAACAGTTTTTCGTAAATATCGAGAGATATAGAGCTCGAATCGAAAATTCACAACCGAAGCCCAGTAGATAAGACACGTCCAAAGGCAATGGAGTGTATTTTCAGTTGATTTCTTAGTTAATTAAGACACAGGAGTAGATGATAGACCGAAGCACCAACCCCGAGCTTCCAACATTTTTCACTACTAGCGTCACAGTTCTCTTCCAACCAACAAGCTGCACCACAGCGAGCTCAACCGTCAGGTATATAACATAACCTTGACATAATCTTGACATAACCGTCTTTGGACGTGTCTTATCAAATGCATGCGAAAGACAAGATTTAGGTACAAATTCATGCGAAACGCGGAGTTAATATTCAAATTCATGCGAAACAAATGAATTAGCTTCAAATACTTGGGATATAAGTGATACAGCTTCAAATGCAGTCGAAACCATTGATTTAGCTTCAGATCCTTGCGATATAAGTGATATAGCTTCAAGTGCAGACGAAGCAAATGAGTTAGCTACGAATCCAAGAGAATCACACGATTTAGCTTCAAATAAATGCGATGTAGAAGGTTTAGCTTCAAATCCATGCGAAACAAATGATTTAGCTTCAAACACTTGGGATATAAGTGATATAGCTTCAAGTGCAGTCGAAACAAACGAGTTAGCAACGAATCCAAGAGAATCACATGACTTAACTTCAAATAAATGCGATGTAGAAGGTTTAGCTTCAAATCCAGGCAAAATAAACGATTTAGCTTCAAATCTATGCGATGTAGAAGATTTAACTTCAAATCCATGCGAAACAAATGATTTAGCTTCAAATCAATGCGACACAAATGGTTTAGCTTCAGATAGATGTGATAAACATGATTTAGCTTCAACTGCATGCGAAACAAACGAGTTAGCTTCAAATGCATGCGAAACACATGACTTAGCTTCAAATCAATGCGAAGTACAAGGCTTAGCTTTAAATCAATGAGGAACAAATGATTCAGATTCAGATACTTGCGATATAAGAGATATAGGTTCAAATTCAGACGGAACAAACGAGCTAGCTTCAAATCTATGCGATGTAGAATGTTTAGCTTCAAATCCATGCGAAACCAATGATTTAGCTTCAGATACTTGCGATATAAGTGATATAGCTTCAAATGCAGGCGAAACCATCGCGTTAGCATCAAATCCATGCGAAACACATGATTTAGCTGCAAATCAATGAATGTAGAAGGTTTTGCTTCAAATCCATGCGAAACAAATGGTTTAGCTTCAGATACTTGTGATATATATGATTTAGCATCAACTGCATGCGAAACAAGCGAGATAGCTTCAAATCCAAGCGAAACACATGATTTAGCTTCAAATCAATTGATGTAGAAGGGTTAGCTTCAAATCCATGCGAAACAAATGATTTAGCTTCTGATACTTGCGATATAAGTGATATAGCATGAAATGCAGGCGAAACGAACGAGTTAGCTTCAAATCCATGCGAAGCACATGATTTAGCTGCAAATCAATGCGATATAGAAGGTTTAGCTTCAAATCCATGCGACACAAATGATTTAGCTTCAGATACATGCGATAAACATGATTTAGCTTCAACTGCATGCGAAACAAACGAGTTAGCTTCAAATCCATGCGAAACACATGACTTAGCTTCAAATACTTGTGATATACATGATTTAGATTCAACTGCATGCGAAACAAACGAGTTAGCTTCAAATCCTTACGAATCACATGATTTAGCTTCAAATAAATGCGAAGTAGAAGGCTTAGCTTCAAAACCAAGCGGAACAAATGATTTAGCTTCAGATACTTGCGATACAAGTGATATAGGATCAACTGCAGACGAAACAAACGAGATAGCTTCAAATCCATGCGAAACAAATGATTTAGCTTGAAATCAATGCGATGTAGAAGGTTTTGCTTCAAATCAATGCGATGTAGAAGGTTTATCTTCAAATCAATGCGATGTAGAAGGTTTAGCTTCAAATCAATGCGATGTAGAATGTTTAGCTTCAAATCCATGCGAAATCAATGATTTAGCTTCAGTTGCTTGCGGTATAAGTGATATAGCTTCAAATGCAGACGAAACAAACGAGTTAGATTCAAAGCCAAGCGAATCACATGATTTATTCTCAAATCAATGCGATGTAGAAGGTTTAGCTGCAAATCAATCCGATGTAGAAGGTTTAGCTTCAAATCCATGCGAAACAAATGATTTAGCATCAGATACTTGCGATATAAGTGATATAGCTTCAAATGCAGACGAAACAAACGAGTTAGCTTCAAATCCATGCAAAACACATGATTAAGCTTCAAATCAATGCTATGTAGAAGGTTTAGTTTCAAATCCATGCGACACAGATGATTTAGCTTCAGATACTTGCGATGTAAGTGATATAGCTTCAAATGCAGACGAAACAAACGAGTTAGCTTCAACTTCAATCGAAACACATGATTTAGCTTCAAATCAATGAGATGTAGAAGGTTTAACTTCAAATCCATGCCAAACAATTGATTGACCTTCAAACACTTGGGATATAGGTGATATAGCTTCAGCTGCATTCGAAACAAACGAGTTAGCTTCAAGTCCATGCGAAACACATGATTTAGCTGCAAATCAATGAGATGTAGAAGGTTTAGCTTCAAATCCATGCGACGCAAATGATTCAGCTTCAGGTACATGCGATATAAGTGATATAGCTTCAAATGCAGGAGAAACACACGAGTTAGCTTCAAATCCATGCAAAACACATGATTAAGCTTCAAATCCATGCGAATCACATGATTTAGCTTCAAATCAATGCGATGTATGAAGGCTTAGCTTCACATCCATGCGAAACAAATGAATTAGCTTCAAATACTTGGGATATAAGTGATACAGCTTCAAATGCAGTCGAAACCATTGATTTAGCTTCAGCTCCTTGCGATATAAGTGATATAGCTTCAAGTGCAGACGAAGCAAATGAGTTAGCTACGAATCCAAGAGAATCACACGATTTAGCTTCAAATAAATGCGATGTAGAAGGTTTAGCTTCAAATCCATGCGAAACAAATGATTTAGCTTCAAACACTTGGGATATAAGTGATATAGCTTCAAGTGCAGTCGAAACAAACGAGTTAGCAACGAATCCAAGAGAATCACATGACTTAGCTTCAAATAAATGCGATGTAGAATGTTTAGCTTCAAATCCAGGCAGAACAAACGATTTAGCTTCAAATCTATGCGATGTAGAAGATTTAAATTCAAATCCATGCGAAACAAATGATTTAGCTTCAATCACTTGGGATATAACTGATATATCTTCAAATGCAGACGAATCAAACGAGTTGGCATCAAAATCCATGCGATACACATGATTTAGCTTCAAACTCTTGGGACCGAAGTGATATAGCTTCAAATCAGACGAAACAAACGAGTTAGCATTAAAACTAAGCGAATCACATGATTTACCATCAAACCATGCGATTTAGAACGTTTTGCTTCAAATCCATGCGAAACTATTGATTGAGCTTCAAACGCTTGGGATATAGGTGATAGCTTCAGCTGCATTCGAAACAAACGAGTTAGCTTCAAGTCCATGCGAAACACATGATTTAGCTGTAAATCAATGAGATGTAGAAGGTTTAGCTTCAAATCCATGCGATGCAAATGATTCAGCTTCAGGTACATGCGATATAAGAGATATAGCTTCAAATGCAGGAGAAACACACGAGTTAGCTTCAAATCCATGCAAAACACATTATTACGCTTCAAATCAATGCTATGTAGAAGGTTTAGCTTCAAACAAATGATTTAGCTTCAAACACTTGCGATATAAGTGATATAGCTTCAAATGCAGTCGAAACAAACGAGTTAGCTTCAAATCCATGCAAAACACATGATTAAGCTTCAAATCAATGCGACACAAATGATTTAGCTTCAGATAGATGTGATAAACATGATTTAGCTTCAACTGCATGCGAAACAAACGAGTTAGCTTCAAATGCATGCGAAACACATGACTTAGCTTCAAATCAATGCGAAGTAGAAGGCTTAGCTTCAATTCCATGCGACACAAATGATTTAGCTTCAGATACTTGTTGTATAAGTGTTTAGCTTCAAATGCAGACTAAACAAACGTGTTAGCTTCATATCCAAACGAAACACTTGATTTAGTTTCAAATCAATGCGATGTAGCAGGTTTAGCTTCAAATCCATGCGATACACATGATTTAGCTTCAAATCAATGCGAAGTACAAGGCTTAGCTTTAAATCAATGAGGAACAAATGATTCAGATTCAGATACTTGCGATATAAGAGATATAGGTTCAAATTCAGACGGAACAAACGAGCTAGCTTCAAATCTATGCGATGTAGAATGTTTAGCTTCAAATCCATGCGAAACCAATGATTTAGCTTCAGATACTTGCGATATAAGTGATATAGCTTCAAATGCAGGCGAAACCATCGCGTTAGCATCAAATCCAGGCGAAACACATGATTTAGCTGCAAATCAATGCGATGTAGAAGGTTTACCTTCAAATCCATGCGAAACATATGGTTTAGCTTCAGATACTTGTGATATATATGATTTAGCATCAACTGCATGCGAAACAAGCGAGTTAGCTTCAAATCCAAGCGAAACACATGATTTAGCTTCAAATCAATTCGATGTAGAAGGTTTAGCTTCAAATCCATGCGAAACAAATGGTTTAGCTTCAGATACTTGCGATATAAGTGATATAGCTTCAAATGGAGGAGAAACAAACGAGTTAGCTCCAAATCCATGCGATGCACAAGATTTAGCTTCAAATCAATGCGATGTAGAAGGTTTAGCTTCAAATCCATGCGATACACAAGATTTAGCTTCAAATCAATGCCATGTAGAAGGTTTAGCTTCAAATTAATGCGATGTAGAAGGTTTAGCTTCAAATTAATGCGATGTAGAAGGTTTTGCTTCAAATCCATGCAAAACACATGATTAAGGTTCAAATGCATGCGACGGACAAGATTTAGGTTCAAATTCATGCGAAACAAATGGTTTAGCTTCAAATCCATGAGAAACAAATGATTTAGCATCAGATACTTGTGATATAAGTGGTGTAGCTTCAAATGCAGGCGAAACAAACTAGTTAGCTTCAAATCCATGGAAACTCATGATTTAGCTTGAAATGCATGCTAAAGACAAGATTTAGGTTCAAATTCATGCGAAAAACATGACTTAGCTTCAAATCCATGCAAAACAAATGATTTAGCTTCAAATACTTGCGATATATGTGATATAGCTTCAAATGCAGACGAAACAAACAAGTTAGCTTCAAATCCAAGCGAATCACATGATTTAGCTTCAAATCAATGCGATTTAGAAGGTTTTGCTTCAAATCCATGCGATACACATGATTTAGCTTCAGATACATGCGATAAACATGATTTAGCTTCAACTGCATGCGAAACAAATGAGTTAGCTTCAAATCCATGCAAGACACATCATTTAGCTTCAAATCAATCCTATGTAGAAGGTTTAGCTTCAAATCCATGCGACACAAATGGTTTAGCTTCAGATACATGTGATAAATAAGATTTAGCTTCAACTGCATGCGAAACAAACGAGTTAGCTTCAAATCCATGCGAAACACATGACTTAGCTTCAAATCAATCCTATGTAGAAGGTTTAGCTTCAAATCCATGCGACACAAATGGTTTAGCTTCAGATACATGTGATAAATAAGATTTAGCTTCAACTGCATGCGAAACAAACGAGTTAGCTTCAAATCCATGCGAAACACATGACTTAGCTTCAAATACTTGTGATATACATGATTTAGATTCAACTGCATGCGAAACAAACGAGTTAGCTTGAAATCCTTACGAAACACATGATTTAGCTTCAAATCAATGCGAAGTAGAAGGCTTAGCTTCAAAACCAAGCGGTACAAATGATTTAGCTTCAGATACTTGCGATACAAGTGATATAGGTTCAAATGCAGACGAAACAAACGAGATAGCTTCAAATCCATGCGAAACAAATGATTTAGCTTCAAATCAATGCGATGTAGAAGGTTTTGCTTCAAATCAATGCGATGTAGAAGGTTTATCTTCAAATCAATGCGATGTAGAAGGTTTAGCTTCAAATCAATGCGATGTAGAATGTTTAGCTTCAAATCCATGCGAAATCAATGATTTAGCTTCAGTTGCTTGCGGTATAAGTGATATAGCTTCAAATGCAGACGAAACAAACGAGTTAGATTCAAAGCCAAGCGAATCACATGATTTATTCTCAAATCAATGCGATGTAGAAGGTTTAGCTGCAAATCAATCCGATGTAGAAGGTTTAGCTTCAAATCCATGCGAAACAAATGATTTAGCATCAGATACTTGCGATATAAGTGATATAGCTTCAAATGCAGACGAAACAAACGAGTTAGCTTCAAATCCATGCAAAACACATGATTAAGCTTCAAATCAATGCTATGTAGAAGGTTTAGTTTCAAATCCATGCGACACAGATGATTTAGCTTCAGATACTTGCGATGTAAGTGATATAGCTTCAAATGCAGACGAAACAAACGAGTTAGCTTCAAATCCAAGCGAACCACATGATTTAGCTTCAAATCAATGCGATTTAGAAGGTTTTGCTTCAAATCCATGCGAAACACATGATTGAACTGCAAATCAATGCGATGTAGAAGGTTTAGCTTCGAATCCATGCGAAACAAATGATGTAGCTTCAAACACTCGGGATATAAGTGATATAGCTTCACATGCAGACGAAACAAACGTGTTAGCTTCAAATCCATGCGACACAAATGATTTAGCATGAGATACTTGCGATATAAGTGATATAGCTTCAAATGAAAGGGAAACAAACGATTTAGCTTCAAATCCATGCGAAACACATCATTTAGCTGCAAATCAATGCTATGTAGAAGGTTGAGCTTCAAATCCATGCGACACAAATGGTTTAGCTTCAGATACGTGCGATAAACATGATTTAGCTTCAACTGCATGCGAAACAAACGAGTTAGCTTCAAATCCATGCGAAACACATGACTTAGCTTCGAATCAGTGCGAAGTGGACGGCTTAGCTTCAAATACATGCGAAACAAATGATTTAGGTTCAGATACTTGCGATATAAATGATGTAGCTTCAAATGCAGACGTAACAAACGAGTTAGCTTCATATCCAAGCGAAACACATGATTTAGCTTAAAATCAATACGATGTAGAAGGTTTAGCTTCAAATCCATGCGACACGAATGATTTTGCTTCAAATACTTGCGATATAATTGATGTAGCTTCAAATACAGGCGTAACAAACGAGTTAGCTTTAAATCCAAGCAAAGCACATGATTAAGCTTCAAATGCATGCGAAAGACAAGATTTAGGTACAAATTCATGCGAAACGCGGGGTTAATATTCAAATTCATGCGAAACAAATGATTTAGCTTCAGATACTTGCGATATAAGTGATATAGCATCAAATGCAGGCGAAACAAACGAGTTAGCTTCAAATCCAAGCGAATCACATGATTTAGCTTCTAATCAATGCGATATAGAAGGTTTAGCTTCAAATCCTAGCGACACAAGTGATTTATCTTCAAATAATTGCGATATAAGTGATATAGCTTCAAATGCAGACGAATCAAATGACTTAGCTTCATATCCAGGCGAAACACATGATTTAGCTGCAAATCAATGCGATGTAGAAGGTTTACCTTCAAATCCATGCGAAACATATGGTTTAGCTTCAGATACTTGTGATATATATGATTTAGCATCAACTGCATGCGAAACAAGCGAGTTAGCTTCAAATCCAAGCGAAACACATGATTTAGCTTCAAATCAATTCGATGTAGAAGGTTTAGCTTCAAATCCATGCGAAACAAATGGTTTAGCTTCAGATACTTGCGATATAAGTGATATAGCTTCAAATGGAGGAGAAACAAACGAGTTAGCTCCAAATCCATGCGATGCACAAGATTTAGCTTCAAATCAATGCGATGTAGAAGGTTTAGCTTCAAATCCATGCGATACACAAGATTTAGCTTCAAATCAATGCCATGTAGAAGGTTTAGCTTCAAATTAATGCGATGTAGAAGGTTTAGCTTCAAATTAATGCGATGTAGAAGGTTTTGCTTCGAATCCATGCAAAACACATGATTAAGGTTCAAATGCATGCGACGGACAAGATTTAGGTTCAAATTCATGCGAAACAAATGGTTTAGCTTCAAATCCATGAGAAACAAATGATTTAGCATCAGATACTTGTGATATAAGTGGTGTAGCTTCAAATGCAGGCGAAACAAACTAGTTAGCTTCAAATCCATGGAAACTCATGATTTAGCTTGAAATGCATGCTAAAGACAAGATTTAGGTTCAAATTCATGCGAAAAACATGACTTAGCTTCAAATCCATGCAAAACAAATGATTTAGCTTCAAATACTTGCGATATATGTGATATAGCTTCAAATGCAGACGAAACAAACAAGTTAGCTTCAAATCCAAGCGAATCACATGATTTAGCTTCAACTGCATGCGAAACAAACGAGTTAGCTTCAAATGCATGCGAAACACATGACTTAGCTTCAAATCAAGGTGAAGTAGAAGGCTTAGCTTCAAATCCATGCGACACAAATGATTTAGCTTCAGATACTTGTTGTATAAGTGATTAGCTTCAAATGCAGACGAAACAAACGAGATAGCTTCAAATCCATGCGAAACAAATGATTTATCTTCAAATCAATTCGATGTAGAAGGTTTAGCTGCAAATCAATCCGATGTAGAAGGTTTAGCTTCAAATCCATGCGAAACAAATGATTTAGCATCAGATACTCGCGATATAAGTGATATAGCTTCAAATGCAGACGAAACAACCGAGTTAGCTTCAAAATCCATGCGATACACATGATTTAGCTACAAATAAATGCGATGTAGAAAGTTTAGCTTCAAATCCATGCGACACGAATGATTTTGCTTCAAATACTTGCGATATAATTGATGTAGCTTCAAATACAGTCGAATCAAACGAGATAGCTTCAAATCCATGCGAAACAAATGATTTATCTTAAAATCCTTCGATACAAGTGATGAAGCTTCAAATGCAGACGAAACAAACGAGTTAGCTTCAAATACAAGCGAAACACATGATTTAGGTTCAAATCAATGCGATGTAGAAGGTTTAGCTTCAAATCCATGCGACACTTATGACTTAGCATCAGATACATGCGATATAAGTGATATAGCTTCAAATGCAGGAGAAACGAACGAGTTAGCTTCAAATCTATGCGATGTAGAAGATTTAACTTCAAATCCATGCGAAACCAATTGTTTAGCTTCAGATACTTGCGATATAAGTGATATAGCTTCAAATGCAGACGAAACAAACGAGTTAGCTTCAACTTCGATCGAAACACATGATTTAGCTTCAAATCAATGAGATGTAGAAGGTTTAACTTCAAATCCATACGAAACAAATGATTTAGATTCAAATCAATGCGATGTAGAAGGTTTAACTTCAAATCCATGCGAAACAAATGATTTAGCTTCAATCACTTGGGATATAACTGATATATCTTCAAATGCAGACGAATCAAACGAGTTGGCATCAAAATCCATGCGATACGCATGATTTAGCTTCAAACACTTGGGACAGAAGTGATATAGCTTCAAATCAGACGAAACAAACGAGTTAGCATCAAATCTAAGCGAATCACATGATTTACCATCAAACCATGCGATTTAGAACGTTTTGCTTCAAATCCATGCGAAACAATTGATTGAGCTTCAAACACTTGGGATATAGGTGATATAGCTTCAGCTGCATTCGAAACAAACGAGTTAGCTTCAAGTCCATGCGAAACACATGATTTAGCTGCAAATCAATGAGATGTAGAAGGTTTAGCTTCAAATCCATGCGACGCAAATGATTCATCTTCAGGTACATGCGATATAAGTGATATAGCTTCAAATGCAGGAGAAACACACGAGTTAGCTTCAAATCCATGCAAAACACATGATTAAGCTTCAAATCAATGCTATGTAGAAGGTTTAGCTTCAAATCCATGCAAAACAAATGATTTAGCTTCAAACACTTGCGATATAAGTGATATAGCTTCAAATGCAGACGAAACAAACGAGTTAGCTTCAAATCCAAGCGAATCACATGATTTAGCTTCAAATCAACGCGATTTAGAAGGTTTTGCTTCAAATCCATGCGAAACAAATGATTGAGCTTCAAACACTTGGGATATAGGTGATATAGCTTCAGCTGTATGCGAATCACATGATTTAGCTTCAAATCAATGCGACACAAATGGTTTAGCTTCAGATAGATGTGATAAACATGATTTAGCTTCAACTGCAAGCGAAACAAACGAGTTAGCTTCAAATGCATGCGAAACACATGACTTAGCTTCAAATCAAGGTGAAGTAGAAGGCTTAGCTTCAAATCCATGCGACACAAATGATTTAGCTTCAGATACTTGTTGTATAAGTGATTAGCTTCAAATGCAGACTAAACAAACGAGTTAGCTTAATATCCAAGCGAAACACTTGATTTAGTTTCAAATCAATGCGATGTAGCAGGTTTAGCTTCAAATCCATGCGATACACATGATTTAGCTTCAAATCAATGCGAAGTACAAGGCTTAGCTTTAAATCAATGAGGAACAAATGATTCAGCTTCAGATACATGCGATATAAGAGATATAGGTTCAAATTCAGACGGAACAAACGAGCTAGCTTCAAATCTATGCGATGTAGAATGTTTAGCTTCAAATCCATGCGAACCCAATGATTTTGCTTCAGATACTTGCGATATAAGTGATACAGCTTCAAATGCAGGCGAAACCATCGCGTTAGCATCAAATCCAAGCGAAACACATGATTTAGCTGCAAATCAATGAATGTAGAAGGTTTTGCTTCAAATCCATGCGAAACAGATGGTTTAGCTTCAGATACTTGTGATATATATGATTTAGCATCAACTGCATGCGAAGCAAGCGAGTTAGCTTCAAATCCAAGCGAAACACATGATTTAGCTTCAAATCAATTCGATGTAGAAGGTTTAGCTTCAAATCCATGCGACACGAATGATTTTGCTTCAAATACTTGCGATATAATTGATGTAGCTTCAAATACAGTCGAATCAAACGAGATAGCTTCAAATCCATGCGAAACAAATGATTTATCTTAAAATCCTTCGATACAAGTGATAAAGCTTCAAATGCAGACGAAACAAACGAGTTAGCTTCAAATACAAGCGAAACACATGATTTAGCTTCAAATCAACGCGATTTAGAAGGTTTTGCTTCAAATCCATGCGAAACAAATGATTGAGCTTCAAACACTTGGGATATAGGTGATATAGCTTCAGCTGTATGCGAATCACATGATTTAGCTTCAAATCAATGCGACACAAATGGTTTAGCTTCAGATAGATGTGATAAACATGATTTAGCTTCAACTGCAAGCGAAACAAACGAGTTAGCTTCAAATGCATGCGAAACACATGACTTAGCTTCAAATCAAGGTGAAGTAGAAGGCTTAGCTTCAAATCCATGCGACACAAATGATTTAGCTTCAGATACTTGTTGTATAAGTGATTAGCTTCAAATGCAGACTAAACAAACGAGTTAGCTTAATATCCAAGCGAAACACTTGATTTAGTTTCAAATCAATGCGATGTAGCAGGTTTAGCTTCAAATCCATGCGATACACATGATTTAGCTTCAAATCAATGCGAAGTACAAGGCTTAGCTTTAAATCAATGAGGAACAAATGATTCAGCTTCAGATACATGCGATATAAGAGATATAGGTTCAAATTCAGACGGAACAAACGAGCTAGCTTCAAATCTATGCGATATAGAATGTTTAGCTTCAAATCCATGCGAACCCAATGATTTTGCTTCAGATACTTGCGATATAAGTGATACAGCTTCAAATGCAGGCGAAACCATCGCGTTAGCATCAAATCCAAGCGAAACACATGATTTAGATGCAAATCAATGAGATGTAGAAGGTTTAGCTTCAAATCCATGCGACGCAAATGATTCAGCTTCAGGTACATGCGATATAAGTGATATAGCTTCAAATGCAGGAGAAACACACGAGTTAGCTTCAAATCCATGCAAAACACATGATTAAGCTTCAAATCAATGCTGTGTAGAAGGTTTAGCTTCAAATCCATGCAAAACAAATGATTTAGCTTCGAACACTTGCGATATAAGTGATATAGCATCAAATGCAGACGAAACAAACGAGTTAGCTTCAAATCCAAGCGAATCACATGATTTAGCTTCAAATCAATGCGATTTAGAAGGTTTTGCTTCAAATCCATGCGAAAAAAATGATTGAGCTTCAAACACTTGGGATATAGGTGATATAGCTTCAGCTGTATGCGAATCACATGATTTAGCTTCAAATCAATGCGACACAAATGGTTTAGCTTCAGATAGATGTGATAAACATGATTTAGCTTCAACTGCATGCGAAACAAACGAGTTAGCTTCAAATGCATGCGAAACACATGACTTAGCTTCAAATCAATGCGAAGTAGAAGGCTTAGCTTCAAATCCATGCGACACAAATGATTTAGCTCCAGATACTTGTTGTATAAGTGATTAGCTTCAAATGCAGACTAAACAAACGAGTTAGCTTAATATCCAAGCGAAACACTTGATTTAGTTTCAAATCAATGCGATGTAGCAGGTTTAGCTTCAAATCCATGCGATACACATGATTTAGCTTCAGATACATGCGATAAACATGATTTAGCTTCAACTGCATGCGAAACAAATGAGTTAGCTTCAAATCCATGCAAGACACATCATTTAGCTTCAAATCAATCCTATGTAGAAGGTTTAGCTTCAAATCCATGCGACACAAATGGTTTAGCTTCAGATACATGTGATAAATAAGATTTAGCTTCAACTGCATGCGAAACAAACGAGTTAGCTTCAAATCCATGCGAAACACATGACTTAGCTTCAAATCAATCCTATGTAGAAGGTTTAGCTTCAAATCCATGCGACACAAATGGTTTAGCTTCAGATACATGTGATAAATAAGATTTAGCTTCAACTGCATGCGAAACAAACGAGTTAGCTTCAAATCCATGCGAAACACATGACTTAGCTTCAAATACTTGTGATATACATGATTTAGATTCAACTGCATGCGAAACAAACGAGTTAGCTTGAAATCCTTACGAAACACATGATTTAGCTTCAAATCAATGCGAAGTAGAAGGCTTAGCTTCAAAACCAAGCGGTACAAATGATTTAGCTTCAGATACTTGCGATACAAGTGATATAGGTTCAAATGCAGACGAAACAAACGAGATAGCTTCAAATCCATGCGAAACAAATGATTTAGCTTCAAATCAATGCGATGTAGAAGGTTTTGCTTCAAATCAATGCGATGTAGAAGGTTTATCTTCAAATCAATGCGATGTAGAAGGTTTAGCTTCAAATCAATGCGATGTAGAATGTTTAGCTTCAAATCCATGCGAAATCAATGATTTAGCTTCAGTTGTTTGCGGTATAAGTGATATAGCTTCAAATGCAGACGAAACAAACGAGTTAGATTCAAAGCCAAGCGAATCACATGATTTATTCTCAAATCAATGCGATGTAGAAGGTTTAGCTGCAAATCAATCCGATGTAGAAGGTTTAGCTTCAAATCCATGCGAAACAAATGATTTAGCATCAGATACTTGCGATATAAGTGATATAGCTTCAAATGCAGACGAAACAAACGAGTTAGCTTCAAATCCATGCAAAACACATGATTAAGCTTCAAATCAATGCTATGTAGAAGGTTTAGTTTCAAATCCATGCGACACAGATGATTTAGCTTCAGATACTTGCGATGTAAGTGATATAGCTTCAAATGCAGACGAAACAAACGAGTTAGCTTCAAATCCAAGCGAACCACATGATTTAGCTTCAAATCAATGCGATTTAGAAGGTTTTGCTTCAAATCCATGCGAAACACATGATTGAACTGCAAATCAATGCGATGTAGAAGGTTTAGCTTCGAATCCATGCGAAACAAATGATGTAGCTTCAAACACTTGCGATATAAGTGATATAGCTTCAAATGCAGACGAAACAAACGAGTTAGATTCAAAACCAAGCGAAACACAAGATTTAGCTTCATATCAATTCGGTCTAGAAGGTTTAGCTTCAAATCCATGCGAAACAAATTATTTAGCTTCAAACACTTGGGATATAAGTGATATAGCTTCAAATGCAGACGAAACAAACGAGTTAGCTTCAAATCCATTCGAAACACATGATTAATCAGCAAATCAATGCGATGTAGATGGTTTAGCTTCAAATCCATGCGAAACCAATGATTAATCTTCAGATACTTGCGATATAAGTGGCATAGCTTCAAATGCAGACGAAACAAAACAGTTAGATTCAATTCCATGCGAAACACATGATTTAGCAGCAAGTCAATGCGATGTAGAAGGTGTAGCTTCAAATCCTTGCGAAACCAATGATTTAGCTTCAGATAGTTGTGATATAAGTGGCACAGCTTCAAATGCAGACGAAAGAAACGAGTTAGATTCAAATCTATGCGAAACACATGATTTAGCTTCTAATCAATGCGACGTAGAAAGTTTAGCTTCAAATCCACGCGAAACCAATGATTTAGCTTCAGATACTTGCGATATAAGTGACATAGTTTCAAATGCAGATGAAACAAACGATTTAGCTTAAATCCATGCGAAACTCATGATTTAGCATTAAACCAATGCGATGTAGAAGGTTTAGCTTCAAATCCATGCAAAGCCAATGATTTAGCTTCAGATACTTGCGATATGAGTGACATAGCTTTATATGCAGACGGAACAAACGAATTAGCTTCAAATCCATGCGAAACACATGATTTAGCAGCAAATCAATGCGATGTAGAAGGTTTAGCTTCAAAACCATGCGAAACCAATGATTTAACTTGAGATACTTGCGATATAAGTGACATAGTTTCAAATGCAGACGAAACAAACGAGTTAGCTTAAAATCCATTTCGGAACAAATGATTTAGCAGCAAATCAATGCGATGTAGAAGGTTTAGCTTCAAATCCATGCGAAACCAATGATTTAGCTTCAGATACTTGCGATATAAGTGACATAGTTTCAAATGCAGACGAAACAAACGAGTTAGCTTAAATCCATGCGAAACTCATGATTTAGCAGCAAATCAATGCGATGTAGAAGGTTTAGCTTCAAATCCATGCGAAAGAAATGATTTAGCTTCAAACATTTGGGATATAAGTGATATAGCTTAAAATGCAGACGAAGCAATCGAGTTACCTTCAAAATCCATGCGATACACATGATTTAACAGCAAATCAATGCGATGTAGAAGGTTTAGCTTCAAATCCATGCGAAACCAATGATTTAGCTACAGATAATTGCGATATAAGTGACATAGCTTTATATGCAGACGAAACAAACGAATTAGCTTCAAATCCATGCGAAACACATGATTTAGCAGCAAATTAGTGCGATGTAGAAGGTGTAGCTTCAAATACATGCGAAACCAATGATTTAGCTTCAGATACTTGCGATGTGAGTGACATAGCTTTATATGCAGACGGAACAAACGAATTAGCTTCAAATCCATGCGAAACACATGATTTAGCAGCAAATCAATGCGATGTAGTAGGTTTAGCTTTAAATCCATGCGAAACAAATGGTTTAGCTACAAATACTTGTGATATACGTTATTTAGATTCAACTGCATGCATAACAAACGAATTAGCTTCAAATCCAAGCGAAACACATGATTTAGCAGCAAATCAATGCGATGTAGAAGGTTTAGCTTCAAAACCATGCGAAACCAATGATTTAGCTTCAGATACTTGCGATATAAGTGACATAGTTTGAAATGAAGACGAAACAAACGAGTTAGCTTCAAATCCATGCGAAACGCATGATTTAGCTGCAAATCAATGCGACGTAGAAGGTTTAGATTCAAATCCTTTAGAAACCAATGGTTTAGATTCGGATACTTGCGATATAAGTGACATAGCTTCAAATGCAGAAGAAACAAACGAGTTAGCACCAAATCCAAGCGAATCACATGATTTAGCATCAAATCAATGCGATACAAAAGATTGAGCTTCAAACTCTTGGGATATAGGTGATATAGCTTCAAATGCAGACGAAACAAACGAGTTAGATTCAAAAGCAAGCGAAACACAAGATTTAGCTTCATATCAATTCGGTCTAGAAGGTTTAGCTTCAAATCCATGCGAAACAAATTATTTAGCTTCAAACACTTGGGATATAAGTGATATAGCTTCAAATGCAGACGAAACAAACGAGTTAGCTTCAAATCCATTCGAAACACATGATTAATCAGCAAATCAATGCGATGTAGATGGTTTAGCTTCAAATCCATGCGAAACCAATGATTAATCTTCAGATACTTGCGATATAAGTGGCATAGCTTCAAATGCAGACGAAACAAAACAGTTAGATTCAATTCCATGCGAAACACATGATTTAGCAGCAAATCAATGCGATGTAGAAGGTGTAGCTTCAAATCCTTGCGAAACCAATGATTTAGCTTCAGATAGTTGTGATATAAGTGGCACAGCTTCAAATGCAGACGAAAGAAACGAGTTAGATTCAAATCTATGCGAAACACATGATTTAGCTTCAAATCAATGCGACGTCGAAAGTTTAGCTTCAAATCCAAGCGAAACCAATGATTTAGCTTCAGATACTTGCGATATAAGTGACATAGTTTCAAATGCAGACGAAACAAACGATTTAGCTTAAATCCATGCGAAACTCATGATTTAGCAGCAAACCAATGCGATGTAAAAGGTTTAGCTTCAAATCCATGCGAAACCAATGATTTAGCTTCAGATACTTGCGATATAAGTGACATAGTTTCAAATGCAGACGAAACACACGATTTAGCTTAAATCCATGCGAAACTCATTATTTAGGAGCAAATCAATGCGATGTAGAAGGTTTAGCTTCAAATCCATGCGAAACACATGATTAATCAGCAAATCAATGCGATGTAGAAGGTTTAGCTTCAAATCCATGCGAAACCAATGATTTAGCTTCAGATACTTGCGATATAAGTGACATAGTTTCAAATGCAGAAGAAACAAACGAGTTAGCTTAAAATCCATGCGAAACAAATGATTTAGCAGCAAATCAATGCGATGTAGAAGGTTTAGCTTCAAATTCATGCGAAACAAATGATTTAGCTTCAAACATTTGGGATATAAGTGATATAGCTTAAAATGCAGACGAAGCAATCGAGTTACCTTCAAAATCCATGCGATACACATGATTTAGCAGCAAATCAATGCGATGTGGAAGGTTTAGGTTCAAATCCATGCGAAACCAATGATTTAGCTTCAGATACTTGCGATATAAGTGACATAGCTTTATATGCAGACGAAACAAACGAATTAGCTTCAAATCCAAGCGAAACACATGATTCTGCAGCAAATCAATGCGATGTAGAAGGTTTAGCTTCAAAACCATGCGACACCAATGATTTAACTTGAGATACTTGCAACATAAGTGACATAGCTTTATATGCATACTAAACAAACGAATTAGCTTCAAATCCAAGCGAAACACATGATTTAGAAGCAAATCAATGCGATGTAGAAGGTGTAGCTTCAAATCCATGCGAAACCAATGATTTAGCTTCATATACTTGCGATATGAGTGACATACCTTTATATGCAGACAGAACAAACGAATTAGCTTCAAATCCATGCGAAACACATGATTTAGTAGCAAAGCAATGCGATGTAGAAGGTTTAGCTTCAAATCCATGCGAAGCCAATGATTTAGCTTCAGATACTTGCAATGTAAGTGACATAGCTTTATATGCAGACGAAACAAACGGATTAGCTTCAAATCCAAGCGAAACACATGATTTAGCATCAAATCAATGCGATGTAGAAGGTTTAGCTTCAAAACCATGCGAAACCAATGATTTAACTTGAGATACTTGCGATATAAGTGACATAGTTTCAAATGCAGACGAAACAAACGAGTTAGCTTAAAATCCATTTCGAAACAAATGATTTAGCAGCAAATCAATGCGATGTAGAAGGTTTAGCTTCAAATCCATGCGAAACCAATGATTTAGCTTCAGATACTTGCGATATAAGTGACATAGTTTCAAATGCAGACGAAACAAACGAGTTAGCTTAAATCCATGCGAAACTCATGATTTAGCAGCAAATCAATGCGATGTAGAAGGTTTAGCTTCAAATCCATGCGAAACAAATGATTTAGCTTCAAACATTTGGGATATAAGTGATATAGCTTAAAATGCAGACGAAGCAATCGAGTTACCTTCAAAATCCATGCGATACACATGATTTAACAGCAAATCAATGCGATGTAGAAGGTTTAGCTTCAAATCCATGCGAAACCAATGATTTAGCTACAGATAATTGCGATATAAGTGACATAGCTTTATATGCAGACGAAACAAACGAATTAGCTTCAAATCCATGCGAAACACATGATTTAGCAGCAAATCAATGCGATGTAGAAGGTGTAGCTTCAAATACATGCGAAACCAATGATTTAACTTGAGATACTTGCAATATAAGTGACATAGCTTTATATGCAGACTAAACAAACGAATTAGCTTCAAATCCAAGCGAAACACATGATTTAGCAGCAAATCAATGCGATGTAGAAGGTGTAGCTTCAAATCCATGCGAAACCAATGATTTAGCTTCAGATACTTGCGATATAAGTGACATAGCTTGAAATGAAGACGAAACAAACGAGTTAGCTTCAAATCCATGCGAAACGCATGATTTAGCTGCAAATCAATGCGACGTAGAAGGTTTAGATTCAAATCCATGCGAAACCAATGGTTTAGATTCGGCTACTTGCGATATAAGTGACATAGCTTCAAATGCAGAAGAAACAAACGAGTTAGCACCAAATCCAAGCGAATCACATGATTTAGCATCAAATCAATGCGATACAAAAGATTGAGCTTCAAACTCTTGGGATATAGGTGATATAGCTTCAACTCCATACGCAACAAACGAGTTAGCTTCAAAATCAAGCGAAACACACGATTTACCTTCATGTCAATGCGGTGTAGAAGGTTTAGCTTCAAATCCATGCGAAACAAGTGATTTAGCTTCAAACACTTGCGATATAAGTGATATAGCTTCAAATGCAGACGAAACAAACGAGTTAGCTTCAAATCCATGCGAATCACATGATTTCTCTTCAAATCAATGCGATGTAGAAGGTTTAGCTTCAAATCCATGCAAAACAAATGATTTAGCTTCAAACACTTGCGATATAAGTGATATAGCTTCAAATGCAGACGAAACAAACGAGTTAGCTTCAAATCCAAGCGAATCACATGATTTAGCTTCAAATCAATGCGATTTCGAAGGTTTTGCTTCAAATCCATGCGAAACAAATGATTGAGCTTCAAACACTTGGGATATAGGTGATATAGCTTCAGGTGTATGCGAATCACATGATTGAGCTTCAAATCAATGCGACACAAATGGTTTAGCTTCAGATAGATGTGATAAACATGATTTAGCTTCAACTGCATGCGAAACAAACGAGTTAGCTTCAAATCAATGCGAAGTAGAAGGCTTAGCTTCAAATCCATACGACACAAATGATTTAGATTCAGATACTTGCTGTATAAGTGATTAGCTTCAAATGCAGACTAAACAAACGAGATAGCTTCATATCCAAGCGAAACACTTGATTTAGTTTCAAATCAATGCGTTGTAGCAGGTTTAGCTTCAAATCCATGCGAAACCTATGATTTAGATTCGGATACTTGCGATATAAGTGACATAGTTTCAAATGCAGAAGAAACAAACGAGTTAGTTCCAAAACCAAGCGAATCACATGATTTATCTTCAAATCAATGCGATTTAGAAGGTTTAGCTTCAAATCCATGCGATACAAAAGATTGAGCTTCAAACACTTGGGATATAGGTGATATAGCTTCAACTGCATACGCAACAAACGAGTTAGCTGCAAAACCAAGCGAAACTCATGATTTAGCTTCATATCAATGCGATGTAGAAGGTTTAGCTTCAGATCCATGCGAAACCAATGATTAAGCTTCAGATACTTGCGATATAAGTGGCATAGCTTCAAATGCAGACGAAACAAACCAGTTAGATTCAATTCCATGCGAAAAACATGATTTAGCAGCAAATCAATGCGATGTAGAAAGTGTAGTTTCAGATCATTGCGAAACCAATGATTTAGCTTCAGATAGTTGTGATATAAGTGGCACAGCTTCAAATGCAGACGAAAGAAACGAGTTAGCTTCATATCCATGCGAAATGCATGATTTAGCTGCAAATCAATGCGACGTAGAAGGTTTAGCTCCAAATCCATGCGAAACCAATGATTAAGCTTCAGATACTTGCGATATGAGTGACATAGTTTCAAATGAAGACGAACAAACGAGATAGCTTAAAATCCATGCGAAACACATGATTTAGCAGCAAATCAATGCGATGTAGAAGGTTTAGCTTCAAATCCATGCGAAACCAATGATTTAGCTTCAGATACTTGCGATATAAGCGACATAGTTTCAAATGAAGACGAAACAAACGAGTTAGCTTAAAATCCATGCGAAACGCATGATTTAGCTGCAAATCAATGCGACGTAGAAGGTTTAGCTCCAAATCCATGCGATGCAAAAGATTGAGCTTCAAACACTTGGGATATAGGTGATATAGCTTCAACTGCATACGCAACAAACGAGTTAGCTTCAAAAACAAGCGAAACACATGATTTAGCTTCATATCAATGCGGTGTAGAAGGATTAGCTTCAAATCCATGCGAAACCAATGATTTAGCTACAGATACTTGCGATATAAGTGACTTAGTTTCGAATGCTGACGAAACAAAAGAGTTAGCTTAATATCCATGCGAAACACATGATTTAGCAGCAAATCAATGCGATGTAGGAGGTTTAGCTTTAAATCCATGCGAAACCAATGATTTAGCTTCGCATACTTGCGATATAAGTGACATAGCTTCAAATGCAGGAGAAACAAACGAGTTAGCTCCAAATCCAAGCGAATCCCATGATATAGCTTCAAATCAATGCTTTTTAGAAGGTTTAGCTTCAAATCCATGCGATACAAACGATTGAGCTTGAAAAACTTGTGATATACGTTATTTAGATTCAACTGCATGCGCAACAAACGAATTAGCTTCAAATCCATGCGAAACACATGATTTAGCAGCAAATCAATGCGATGTAGGAGGTTTAGCTTTAAATCCATGCGAAACCAATGATTTAGCTTCAAACACTTGGGATATAAGTGATATAGGTTCAAATGCAGACGGAACAAACGAGATAGCTTCAAATCCATGCGAAACACATGATTTAGCAGCAAATCAATGCGATGTAGAAGGTCTAGCTTTAAATCCATGCGAAACAAATGATTTAGCTTCAAACACTTGGGATATAAGTGATATAGCTTCAAATGCAGACGAAACAAACGAGTTAGCTTCAAATCCATGCGAAACACATGATTAATCATCAAATCAATGCGATGTAGATGGTTTAGCTTCAAATCCGTGCGAAACCAATGATCAAGCTTCAGATACTTGCGATATAAGTGGCATAGCTTCAAATGCAGACGAAACAAACCAGTTAGATTCAATTCCATGCGAAACACATGATTTAGCAGCAAATAAATGCGAAGTAGAAGGCTTAGCTTCAAATCCATGCGAAACACATGATTGAAATGCAAATCAATGCGATGTAGAAGGTTTAGCTTGAAATCCATGAGAAAAAAATGATTGAGCTTCACACACTTCGGGTATAGGTGATATAGCTTCAAATGCAGACGTATCAATCGAGTTGGTTTCAAAATCCATGCGATACACATGATTAACCTTCAAATCAATTGCGCAGTAGAAAGCTTAGCTTCAAATCTATGCGGAACAAATGATTTAGCTGCAGATAATTGCGACACAAGTGTTATAGGTTCAAATGCAGACGAAACAAACGAGCTAGCTTCAACTCCATGATGAATACATGATTGAGCTACAAATCAAGGCGATGTAGAAGGTTTAGCTTCAAATCCATTCGAAACAAATGATTTAGCTTACAACTCTTGGGATATAAATGATATAGCTTTAAATGCAGACGACACACACGAGTTAGCTTCAAATCCATGCGAAACAAATGATTTAGCATGAGATACTTGCGATATAAGTGATATAGCTTCAAATGAAAGGGAAACAAACGATTTAGCTTCAAGTCCATGCGAAACACAAGTTTTAGTTGCAAATCAAAGCGATGTAGAAGGTTTAACTTCAAATCCATGCGAAACACATGATTTAGCTGCAAATCAATGCGATGTAGAAGGTTTAGCTTCAAATCCATGCGAAACAAATGATTTAGCATCAGATACTTGCGATATAAGTGATATAGTTTCAAAAGCAGGGGAAACAGTGGAGTTAGCTTTAAATCCATGAGAAGCACATGATTTAGCTGCAAATCAATGCGATGTAGAAGGTTTAGCTTCAAATCCATGCGAAATCAATGACTTATCTTCAGATACTTGCGGTATAAGTGATATAGCTTCAAATGCAGACGAAACAAACGAGTTAGCTTCAAATCCATGCGAAACAAATGATGTAGCTTCAAATCAATGCGAAGTAGAAGGCTTAGAATCAAATCCATGCGGAACAAATGATTTAGCTTCAAATACTTGCAATATAAGTGATATAGATTCAACTGCAGGCGAAACAAACGAGTTAGCTTCAAATCCATGCGAAACAAATGATTTAGCATCAGATACTTGCGATATAAGTGATATAGTTTCAAATGCTGGGGAAACAATCGAGTTATCTTCAAATCCATGCGACACACATGATTTAGCTTCAAATCAAGGCGATGTAGAAGGTTTTGCGTCAGATCAATGCGATGTAGAAGATTTAGCTTCAAGTCAATGCGACGTAGAAGATTTAGCATCAAATCAATGCGACACAAATGATTTATGTTCAGATACTTGCGATATAAGTGATATAGCTTCAAATGCAGGGGAAACAAACGAGTTAGCTCCAAATCCATGCGAAACACATGATTTAGCTGCAAATCAATGCGATGTAGAAGGTTTAGCATCAAATCCATGCGGAACAAATGATTTAGCTTCAAATACTTGCAATATAAGTCATATAGATTCAACTGCAGGCGAAACAATCGAGTTAGCTTCAAATCCATGCGAAACAAATGATTTAGCATCAGATACTTGCGATATAAGTGATATAGTTTCAAATGCTGGGGAAACAATCGAGTTATCTTCAAATCCATGCGACACACATGATTTAGCTTCAAATCAAGGCGATGTAGAAGGTTTTGCGTCAAATCAATGCGATGTAGAAGATTTAGCTTCAAGTCAATGCGACGTAGAAGATTTAGCATCAAATCAATGCGACACAAATGATTTATGTTCAGATACTTGCGATATAAGTGATATAGCTTCAAATGCAGGGGAAACAAACGAGTTAGCTCCAAATCCATGCGAAACACATGATTTAGCTGCAAATCAATGCGATGTAGAAGGTTTAGCTTCAAATCCATGCGAAACAAACGATTTAGCATCAGATACTTGCGATATAAGTGATGTAGTTTCAAATGCAGGGGAAACAATCGAGTTAGCTTCAAATCCATGCGACACACATGATTTAGCTTCAAATCAATGCGATGTAGAAGGTTTTGCTTCAAATCAATGCGATGTAGAAGGTTTAGCTTCAAATCAATGCGAAGTAGAAGGCTTAGCATCAAATCAATGCGACACAAATTATTTATGTTCAGATACTTGCGATGTAAGTGATATAGATTCAAATGCAGGGGACACAAACGAGTTAAATCCAAATCCATGCGAAACAAATGATTTAGCTTCAAATCAATGCGACGTAGAAGGCTTAGCATCAAATCCATGCGGAACAAATGATTTAGCTTCAAATACTTGCAATATAAGTGATATAGATTCAACTGCAGGGGAGACAAACGAGTTAGCTTCAAAGCCAAGCGAATCACATGATTTATCTTCAAATCAATGCGGTTTTGACGGTTTAGATTTAAATCCATGCGAAACAAATGATTGAGCTTCAAACACTTGGGATATAGGTGATATAGCTTCAGCTGCATTAGAAACTAACGAGTTAGGTTCAAGTCCATGCGATGTAGAATGTTTAGCTTGAAATCCATGCGAAACAAATGTGATTGAGGTTCACACACTTCGGGTATAGGTGATATAGCTTCAAATGCAGACGAAACAAACGAGTTAGCTTCAAATCCATGCGAAACACATATCTTAACTTCTAATCAATGCGAAGCAGAAGGCTTATCTTTGAATCTAGGCGAAACACATGTTTAGCTTCAAATAATTGTGATATACATGATTTAGCTTGATCTGCATGCGAAACAAAAGTGATAGCTTCAAATCCATGCGAAACAGATGATTTAGATTAAAATCAATGCGAAGTAGAAGGCTTATCTTCAAATCCATGCGAATAAAATGGTTTAGGTTCAAATAATTGTGATGTACATTATTCAGCTTCAACAGCATGCAAAACTAACGAGTTAGCTTCAACTCCATGCGAAACACATGATTTAGCCTCAAATCAATGCGAAGTAGATGACTTAGCTTCAAATCCGTGCGAAACGATTGGTTTAGATTCAAATACTTTTTTTATACATGATTTAGCTTCAAGTGCATGCGAAACAAATGAGTTAGCTTCAAATCCAACCGAAACACATGATTTAGCTTCAATGCAATGCGAAGTAGAAGGCGTAGCTTCAAATCCATTCGAAACAAATGGTTTAGCTTCAAATCAATGCGACGTAGAAGGCTTAGCATCAAATCCATGCGGAACAAATGATTTAGCTTCAAATACTTGCAATATAAGTCATATAGATTCAACTGCAGGCGAAACAATCGAGTTAGCTTCAAATCCATGCGAAACAAATGATTTAGCATCAGATACTTGCGATATAAGTGATATAGTTTCAAATGCTGGGGAAACAATCGAGTTATCTTCAAATCCATGCGACACACATGATTTAGCTTCAAATCAAGGCGATGTAGAAGGTTTTGCGTCAAATCAATGCGATGTAGAAGATTTAGCTTCAAGTCAATGCGACGTAGAAGATTTAGCATCAAATCAATGCGACACAAATGATTTATGTTCAGATACTTGCGATATAAGTGATATAGCTTCAAATGCAGGGGAAACAAACGAGTTAGCTCCAAATCCATGCGAAACACATGATTTAGCTGCAAATCAATGCGATGTAGAAGGTTTAGCTTCAAATCCATGCGAAACAAATGATTTAGCATCAGATACTTGCGATATAAGTGATGTAGTTTCAAATGCAGGGGAAACAATCGAGTTAGCTTCAAATCCATGCGACACACATGATTTAGCTTCAAATCAATGCGATGTAGAAGGTTTTGCTTCAAATCAATGCGATGTAGAAGGTTTAGCTTCAAATCAATGCGAAGTAGAAGGCTTAGCATCAAATCAATGCGACACAAATTATTTATGTTCAGATACTTGCGATGTAAGTGATATAGATTCAAATGCAGGGGACACAAACGAGTTAAATCCAAATCCATGCGAAACAAATGATTTAGCTTCAAATCAATGCGACGTAGAAGGCTTAGCATCAAATCCATGCGGAACAAATGATTTAGCTTCAAATACTTGCAATATAAGTGATATAGATTCAACTGCAGGGGAGACAAACGAGTTAGCTTCAAAGCCAAGCGAATCACATGATTTATCTTCAAATCAATGCGGTTTTGACGGTTTAGATTTAAATCCATGCGAAACAAATGATTGAGCTTCAAACACTTGGGATATAGGTGATATAGCTTCAGCTGCATTAGAAACTAACGAGTTAGCTTCAAGTCCATGCGATGTAGAATGTTTAGCTTGAAATCCATGCGAAACAGATGTGATTGAGGTTCACACACTTCGGGTATAGGTGATATAGCTTCAAATGCAGACGAAACAAACGAGTTAGCTTCAAATCCATGCGAAACACATATCTTAACTTCTAATCAATGCGAAGCAGAAGGCTTATCTTTGAATCTAGGCGAAACACATGTTTAGCTTCAAATAATTGTGATATACATGATTTAGCTTGATCTGCATGCGAAACAAAAGTGATAGCTTCAAATCCATGCGAAACAGATGATTTAGATTAAAATCAATGCGAAGTAGAAGGCTTATCTTCAAATCCATGCGAATAAAATGGTTTAGGTTCAAATAATTGTGATGTACATTATTCAGCTTCAACAGCATGCAAAACTAACGAGTTAGCTTCAAATCCAACCGAAACACATGATTTAGCTTCAATGCAATGCGAAGTAGAAGGCGTAGCTTCAAATCCATTCGAAACAAATGGTTTAGCTTCAGATACTTGTTTTATACATGATTTAACCTTCTACTGCATGCAAAACAAACGAGTTAGCTTCAAATCCAAGCGAAACACATGATGCAGCATCAAATCATTGCGAAGTAGAAGGCGTATCTTCAAATCCATTCGAAACTAATGGTTTAGCTTCAGATACTTGTTTTATACATGATTTAACCTTCTACTGCATGCAAAATAAAGGAGTTAGCTTCGAATCCAAGCGAAACACCTGATTCAGCATCAAATCAATGCGAAGTAGAAGGATTATCTTCAAATCCTTGCGAAACACATGATTTAGCTTCAAATTCATTCGAAACACATGGTTTAGCTTAATATTCATGCGAAACAATTGGTTCAGTTTCATATAATTGTGATATACATGATTTAGCTTCAAATGCAGGCGAAACAAACAAGTTAGCTTCAAATCCAAGCGAAACACATAACTTAACTTCTAATCAATGCGAAGCAGAAGGCTTATATTTGAATCCAGGCGAAAAACATGATTAGCTTCAAATATTTGTGATATACATGATTTAGCTCCATCTGCTTGCGAAACAAAAGAGGTAGCTTCAAATCCATGCGAAACACATGATTTAGCTTCAAATCAATGCGAAGTAGAAGGCTTATCTTCGAATCCATGCGGAACAAATGGTTTTGCATCAAATACCTGTGATATACATGATTTAGCTTCAACTGAATAGAAACAAACGAGTTAGCTTTAAATCCATGCGAAACATATGATTTAGCTTAAAATCAATGCGAAGTTGAAGGCTTATCTTCGAATCCATGCGAAACAAATTGTTTAGCTTCAAATACTTGTGTTATACTTGATTTAGCTTCAACAGCATGCGAAACAAACGAGTTAGCTTCAACTCCATGCGAAACACATGATTTAGCTTCAAATCAATGCGAAGTAGAAGGCTTATTTTCAAATCCATGCGAAACAAGTGGTTCAACTTCAAATACTTGTGCTGTGCATGATTTAGCTTCAAATGCATGCGAAACAAACGAGTTAGCTTCCAATCCATGCGAAACACATGATTTTGCTTCAAATCAATGCGAAGTAGAAGGCAGATCTTCGAATCCATGCGAAAAAATGGTTTAGCTTCAAATCAATGCGAAGTAGTAGGCAGATCTTCAAATCCATGCGAAACAATTTGTTTAGCTTCAAATACTTGTGATATAAATGATTTATATGCAACAGCATGCAAAACTAACGAATTAGCTTCAAATGCATGCGAAACACATGATTTAGCTTCAAATCAATGCGAAGTAGAAGGCTTATCTTCGAATCCATGCGAAACAAATGGTTTTGCATCAAATACCTGTGATATACATGATTTAGCTTCAACTGAATAGAAACAAACGAGATAGCTTTAAATCCATGCGAAACATATGATTTAGCTTCAAATCAATGTGAAGTAGAAGGCGTCGTTTCAAATCCATGCGAAACAAATGGTTTAGCTTCAAATACTTGTGATATACATGATTTAGCTTTAACTGCATGCGAAAGAAACGAGTTAGCTTCAAATCCAACCGAAACACATGATTTAGCTTCAATGCAATGCGAAGTAGAAGGCGTAGCTTCAAATCCATTCGAAACAAATGGTTTAGCTTCAGATACTTGTTTTATACATGATTTAACCTTCTACTGCATGCAAAACAAACGAGTTAGCTTCAAATCCAAGCGAAACACATGATTCAGCATCAAATCATTGCGAAATAGAAGGCGTATCTTCAAATCCATTCGAAACAAATGGTTTAGCTTCAGATACTTGTTTTATACATGATTTAACCTTCTACTGCATGCAAAATAAAGGAGTTAGCTTCGAATCCAAGCGAAACACCTGATTCAGCATCAAATCAATGCGAAGTAGAAGGCTTATCTTCAAATCCTTGCGAAACACATGATTTAGCTTCAAATTCATTCGAAACACATGGTTTAGCTTAATATTCATGCGAAACAATTGGTTCAGCTTCATATAATTGTGATATACATGATTTAGCTTCAAATGCAGGCGAAACAAACAAGTTAGCTTCAAATCCAAGCGAAACACATAACTTAACTTCTAATCAATGCGAAGCAGAAGGCTTATATTTGAATCCAGGCGGAACACATGATTAGCTTCAAATATGTGTGATATACATGATTTAGCTCCATCTGCTTGCGAAACAAAAGAGGTAGCTTCAAATCCATGCGAAACATATGATTTAACTGCAAATCAATGCGAAGTAGAAGGCTGATCTTCGAATCCACACGAAACAGATGGTTTAGCTCCAAATACTTGTAATATACATGATTTAGCTTCAACAGTATGCGAAACAAACGAGTTAGGTTTAAATCCATGCGAAACATATGATTTAGCTTAAAATCAATGCGAAGTAGAAGGCTTATCTTCGAATCCATGCGAAACAAATTGTTTAGCTTCAAATACTTGGGATATACATGATTCAGCTTCAAATGCAGGCGAAGCAAACGATTTCGCTTCAAATCCAAGCGAAACACATGATTTATCTTCAAATCAATGCGTAGTAGACGGCTGATCTTCGAATCCATGCGAAACGAATGATTTAGCTTCACATACTTGTGAATATAAGTGATATAGCTTGAAATGCAGGCGAAACAAACGAGTTAGCTTCAACTCCATGCGAAACACATGATTTAACTTCAAATCAATGCGAAGTAGAAGGCTTATTTTCAAATCCATGCGAAACAAGTGGTTCAGCTTCAAATACTTGTGCTGTGCATGATTTAGCTTCAAATGCATGCGAAACAAACGAGTTAGCTTCCAATCCATGCGAAACACATGATTTTGCTTCAAATCAATGCGAAGTAGGAGGCAGATCTTCGAATCCATGTGAAAAAATGGTTTAGCTTCAAATCAATGCGAAGTAGAAGGCAGATCTTCGAATCCATGCGAAACAATTTGTTTAGCTTCAAATACTTGTGATATAAATGATTTATATTCAACAGCATGCAAAACTAACGAATTAGCTTCAAATCCATGCGAAACACATGATTTAGCTTCAAATCAATGCGAAGTAGAAGGCTTATCTTCGAATCCATGCGAAACAAATGGTTTTGCATCAAATACCTGTGATATACATGATTTAGCTTCAACTGAATAGAAACAAACGAGTTAGCTTTAAATCCATGCGAAACATATGATTTAGCTTAAAATCAATGCGAATTTCAAGGCTTATCTTCGAATCCATGCGAAACAAATTGTTTAGCTTCAAATACTTGTGATATACATGATTTAGCTTCAACAGCATGCGAAACAAACGAGTTCGCTTCAACTCCATGCGAAACACATGATTTAGCTTCAAATCAATGCGTAATAGAAGGTTTAGCTTCAAATCCATGCGACACAAATGATTTAGCTTCAGATACTTGCGATATAAGTGATATAGCATCAAATGCAGGCGAAACGAACGAGTTAGTTTCAAATCCATGCGAAACACATGATTTAGCTGCACATCAATGCGAAGTAGAAGATTTATCTTCAAAACCAAGCGAAACACATGACTTAGCTACAAATCAATGCGATGTAGAATGTTTAGCATCAAATCCAAGCGAAACACATGATATAGCTTCAAATCAATGCGATGTAGAAGGTTTTGCTTCAAATCCATGCGAAACAAATGATGTAGCTTCCAACAATTAGTATATAAGTGATATAGCTTCAAATGCAGACGAATCAATCGTGTTAGCTTCAAATCCGTGCGAAACGCATGACTTAGCTGCAAATCAATGCGATGTAGAAGGTTTAGCTTCCAATCCATGTGAAACAAATGATCTAGCATCAGATACTTGCGATATAACTGATATAGCTTCAAATGCATGGGTAACAATCGACTTAGCATCAAATCCATGCGAAACATATGATTTAGCTTTAAATCAATGCGATGTAGAAGGTTTAGCTTCAAATCCATGCGACACAAATGACTTAGCATAAGATACATGCGATATAAGTGATATAGCTTCAAATACAGGGGAAACAAACCAGTTAGCTTCAAATCCATGCAAAACACATGACTTAGCTGCAAATCAATGCGATGTAGAAGATTTAGCTTCAAATACATGCGACACAAGTGATTTAGCTTCAAATCAATGCGAAGTAGAAGGCTTAGCTCCAAATCCATGCGACACATATGATTTAGCTTCAAACACTTCGGATATAAGAGATATAGCTTCATATGCAGACGAATCAATCGAGTTAGCTTCAAAGTCCATGCGATACACATGATTTAGCTTCAAATCAATGCGACATAGAAGGATTAACTTCAAAGCCATGCGCAACAAATGATTTGGCTTCAGATACTTGCGATATAAGTGAAATAGGTTTAAATGGAGGCGAAACAAACGAGCTAGCATCAACTCCATGCGACTCACATGATTTAGCATCAAATCAACGCGATGTAGAAGGTTTAGCTTCAAATCCATGCGAAACAAACGAGTTAGCTTCAAATCCACGCGATACAAATGGTTTATCTACATATACTTGTGATATACGTTAGTTAGATTCAACTGCATGCGCAACAAACAAGTTAGCTTCAAAATGCATGCGATACACATGATTTAGCTTCAAATCAATGCAAAGTAGAAGGCTTAGCTTCATATCGATGCGGAACAAATGATTTTGCTTCAAATACGTGCGATATAAGTGATATAGATTCAACTGCAGGCCAAACAAACGAGTTAGCTTCAAATCCATGCGAAACAAATTATTTAGCTGCAAATCAATGCGATGTAGAAGGTTTAGCTTCAAATCTATTCGAAACAAATGGTTCAGCTACAAATACTTGCGATGTACGTTATTTAGATTCAACTGCATGCGCAACAAACGAGTTAGATGCAAATCCATGCGAAACCTGTGATTTAGCAGCAAATAAATGCGATGTAGAAGGTGTAGCATCAAATCCATGCGGAACAAATGATTTAGCTTCAAATACTTGCGATATAAATGATATAGCTACAAATGCAGGGGCAACAAACGAGTTAGCTTCAAATCTATTTGAATGACGTGATTTAGCTACAAATCAATGCGATGTCGAAGGATTACATTCAAATTCGAGCGAAACTCATGATTTAGCTTCAAATCAATGCGATGTGGAAGGTTTAGCTTCAAATCCATGCGATACTAATGAATTATCTTCAAACACTTGCGATATAAGTGATATAGCTTCAAATGCAGTCCAAAGAAACGAGTTAGCTTCAAATACAAGCGAAAAACATGATTTAGATTAAAATCAATGGGATGTAGAAGGTTTAGCTTCAAATCCATGCGACACAAATGATTGAGCTTCAAACACTTGGGATATGGGTGATATAGCTTCAAATACAGTCGAAATAATCGAGTTAGCTTCAAATCCATGCAAAACACATGATTGAGCTTCAAATCAATGCTATGTAGAAGGTTTAACTTCAAATCCATGCGACACAAATGATTTAGCTTCAGATACTTGCGATATAAGTGATATGGCATGGAATGCAGGCGAAACGAACGAGTTAGCTTCAAATCCATGCGAAACACATGATTTAGCTGCAAATCAATGCGATGTAGAATGTTTAGCTTCAAATCCAGGCGAAACAAGTGATTTAGCATCAGATACTTGCGATATAAGTGACATAGCTTCAGATGCAGACGGAACAAACGAGTTAGCTTCAAATACAAGCGGAACACATTATTTAGCTTTATATCCATGCGAAGTAAAAGGGTAAGATTCAAATCCATGCGAAACAAATGATTTAGGTTCAGATACTTGCGATATAAGTGATATAGCTTCGAATGCAGACTAAACAAACGAGTTAGCTTTATATCCAAGCGAAACATATGATTTAGTTTCAAATCAATCCGATTTAGAAAGTTTAGCTTCAAATCCATGCGAAACAAATGATTTAGCATCAAACACTTGGGATATGAGTGATATAGCTACAAATGCTAACAAAACAAACGTGTTAGCTTCAACTCTATGCGAGACAAATGGTTTAGCTTCAAGTCAATGCGATGTAGAAGGCTTAGCTTCAAATCCATGCGGAACAAATGATTTAGCTTCAAATACTTGCGATATAAATGATATAGCTACAAATGCAGGCGAAACGAACGAGTTAGCTTCAAATCTATTTGAATGACGTGATTTAGCTGCAAATCAATGCCATGTAGAAGGATTACCTTCAAATCCATGCGAAACAAATGATTTAGCATCAGATACTTGCGATATAAGTGATATAGCTTCAAATGCAGACGAAACGAACTAGTTAGCTTCAAATACAAGCAAAACACATGATTTAGCTTCAAATCAATGCGATGTAGATGATTTAGCTTCAAATTCGAGCGAAACACATGATTTAGCTGCAAATCAATGCGATGTAGAAGGTTTAGCTTCAAATCCAGGCGAAACAAATGATTTAGCATCAGATACTTGCGATATAAGTGACATAGCATCAGATGCAGACGAAACAAACGAGTTTGCTTCATATTAAAGCGAAACACATGACTTAGCTTCAAATCAATGCGATGTAGAAGGTTTAGATTCAAATTCAAGCGAAACTCATGATTTAGCTTCAAATCAATGCGAAGTAGAAGGCTTAGCTTGAAATCCATGCGACACAAATGAATTAGCTTCAGATACTTGCTATATAAGTGATTAGCTTCAAATGCAGACTAAACAAACGAGTTAGCTTCATATCCAAGCGAAACACATGATTTAGCTTCAAACACTTGGGACATGGGTGATATAGCTTCAAATGCAGTCGAAACAATCGAGTTAGCTTCAAAACGCATGCGATAAAATATCATTGAGCTTCAAATCGATGCGAAGTAGAAGGCTTATCTTCGAATCCATGCGAAACAAATGGTTTTGCATCAAATACCTGTGATATACATGATTTAGCTTCAACTGAATAGAAACAAACGAGTTAGCTTTAAATCCATGCGAAACATATGATTTAGCTTAAAATCAATGCGAAGTTGAAGGCTTATCTTCGAATCCATGCGAAACAAATTGTTTAGCTTCAAATACTTGTGTTATACTTGATTTAGATTCAACAGCATGCGAAACAAACGAGTTAGCTTCAACTCCATGCGAAACACATGATTTAGCTTCAAATCAATGCGAAGTAGAAGGCTTATTTTCAAATCCATGCGAAACAAGTGGTTCAACTTCAAATACTTGTGCTGTGCATGATTTAGCTTCAAATGCATGCGAAACAAACGAGTTAGCTTCCAATCCATGCGAAACACATGATTTTGCTTCAAATCAATGCGAAGTAGAAGGCAGATCTTCGAATCCATGCGAAAAAATGGTTTAGCTTCAAATCAATGCGAAGTAGTAGGCAGATCTTCGAATCCATGCGAAACAATTTGTTTAGCTTCAAATACTTGTGATATAAATGATTTATATGCAACAGCATGCAAAACTAACGAATTAGCTTCAAATGCATGCGAAACACATGATTTAGCTTCAAATCAATGCGAAGTAGAAGGCTTATCTTCGAATCCATGCGAAACAAATGGTTTTGCATCAAATACCTGTGATATACATGATTCAGCTTCAACTGAATAGAAACAAACGAGTTAGCTTTAAATCCATGCGAAACATATGATTTAGCTTCAAATCAATGTGAAGTAGAAGGCGTCGTTTCAAATCCATGCGAAACAAATGGTTTAGCTTCAAATACTTGTGATATACATGATTTAGCTTTAACTGCATGCGAAAGAAACGAGTTAGCTTCAAATCCAACCGAAACACATGATTTAGCTTCAATGCAATGCGAAGTAGAAGGCGTAGCTTCAAATCCATTCGAAACAAATGGTTTAGCTTCAGATACTTGTTTTATACATGATTTAACCTTCTACTGCATGCAAAACAAACGAGTTAGCTTCAAATCCAAGCGAAACACATGATTCAGCATCAAATCATTGCGAAATAGAAGGCGTATCTTCAAATCCATTCGAAACAAATGGTTTAGCTTCAGATACTTGTTTTATACATGATTTAACCTTCTACTGCATGCAAAATAAAGGAGTTAGCTTCGAATCCAAGCGAAACACCTGATTCAGCATCAAATCAATGCGAAGTAGAAGGCTTATCTTCAAATCCTTGCGAAACACATGATTTAGCTTCAAATTCATTCGAAACACATGGTTTAGCTTAATATTCATGCGAAACAATTGGTTCAGCTTCATATAATTGTGATATACATGATTTAGCTTCAAATGCAGGCGAAACAAACAAGTTAGCTTCAAATCCAAGCGAAACACATAACTTAACTTCTAATCAATGCGAAGCAGAAGGCTTATCTTCGAATCCATGCGAAACAAATTGTTTAGCTTCAAATACTTGGGATATACATGATTCAGCTTCAAATGCAGGCGAAGCAAACGATTTCGCTTCAAATCCAAGCGAAACACATGATTTATCTTCAAATCAATGCGTAGTAGACGGCTGATCTTCGAATCCATGCGAAACGAATGATTTAGCTTCACATACTTGTGAATATAAGTGATATAGCTTGAAATGCAGGCGAAACAAACGAGTTAGCTTCAACTCCATGCGAAACACATGATTTAACTTCAAATCAATGCGAAGTAGAAGGCTTATTTTCAAATCCATGCGAAACAAGTGGTTCAGCTTCAAATACTTGTGCTGTGCATGATTTAGCTTCAAATGCATGCGAAACAAACGAGTTAGCTTCCAATCCATGCGAAACACATGATTTTGCTTCAAATCAATGCGAAGTAGGAGGCAGATCTTCGAATCCATGTGAAAAAATGGTTTAGCTTCAAATCAATGCGAAGTAGAAGGCAGATCTTCGAATCCATGCGAAACAATTTGTTTAGCTTCAAATACTTGTGATATAAATGATTTATATTCAACAGCATGCAAAACTAACGAATTAGCTTCAAATCCATGCGAAACACATGATTTAGCTTCAAATCAATGCGAAGTAGAAGGCTTATCTTCGAATCCATGCGAAAAAAATGGTTTTGCATCAAATACCCGTGATATACATGATTTAGCTTCAACTGAATAGAAACAAACGAGTTAGCTTTAAATCCATGCAAAACAGATGATTTAGCTTAAAATCAATGCGAAGTTGAAGGCTTAACTTCGTATCCATGCGAAACAAATTGTTTAGCTTCAAATACTTGGGATATACATGATTCAGCATCAAATGCAGGCGAAACAAACGAGTTCGCTTCAAATCCAAGCTAAACACATGGTTTAGCTTCAAATCAATGCGTAATAGAAGGTTTAGCTTCAAATCCATGCGACACAAATGATTTAGCTTCAGATACTTGCGATATAAGTGATATAGCATCAAATGCAGGCGAAACGAACGAGTTAGTTTCAAATCCATGCGAAACACATGATTTAGCTGCACATCAATGCGAAGTAGAAGATTTATCTTCAAAACCAAGCGAAACACATGACTTAGCTACAAATCAATGCGATGTAGAATGTTTAGCATCAAATCCAAGCGAAACACATGATATAGCTTCAAATCAATGCGATGTAGAAGGTTTTGCTTCAAATCCATGCGAAACAAATGATGTAGCTTCCAACAATTAGTATATAAGTGATATAGCTTCAAATGCAGACGAATCAATCGTGTTAGCTTCAAATCCGTGCGAAACGCATGACTTAGCTGCAAATCAATGCGATGTAGAAGGTTTAGCTTCCAATCCATGTGAAACAAATGATCTAGCATCAGATACTTGCGATATAACTGATATAGCTTCAAATGCATGGGTAACAATCGACTTAGCATCAAATCCATGCGAAACATATGATTTAGCTTTAAATCAATGCGATGTAGAAGGTTTAGCTTCAAATCCATGCGACACAAATGACTTAGCATAAGATACATGCGATATAAGTGATATAGCTTCAAATACAGGGGAAACAAACCAGTTAGCTTCAAATCCATGCAAAACACATGACTTAGCTGCAAATCAATGCGATGTAGAAGATTTAGCTTCAAATACATGCGACACAAGTGATTTAGCTTCAAATCAATGCGAAGTAGAAGGCTTAGCTCCAAATCCATGCGACACATATGATTTAGCTTCAAACACTTCGGATATAAGAGATATAGCTTCATATGCAGACGAATCAATCGAGTTAGCTTCAAAATCCATGCGATACACATGATTTAGCTTCAAATCAATGCGACATAGAAGGCTTAACTTCAAAGCCATGCGCAACAAATGATTTGGCTTCAGATACTTGCGATATAAGTGAAATAGGTTTAAATGGAGGCGAAACAAACGAGCTAGCATCAACTCCATGCGACTCACATGATTTAGCACCAAATCAACGCGATGTAGAAGGTTTAGCTTCAAATCCATGCGAAACAAACGAGTTAGCTTCAAATCCACGCGATACAAATGGTTTATCTACATATACTTGTGATATACGTTAGTTAGATTCAACTGCATGCGCAACAAACAAGTTAGCTTCAAAATGCATGCGATACACATGATTTAGCTTCAAATCAATGCAAAGTAGAAGGCTTAGCTTCATATCGATGCGGAACAAATGATTTTGCTTCAAATACGTGCGATATAAGTGATATAGATTCAACTGCAGACGAAACGAACTAGTTAGCTTCAAATACAAGCAAAACACATGATTTAGCTTCAAATCAATGCGATGTAGATGATTTAGCTTCAAATTCGAGCGAAACACATGATTTAGCTGCAAATCAATGCGATGTAGAAGGTTTAGCTTCAAATCCAGGCGAAACAAATGATTTAGCATCAGATACTTGCGATATAAGTGACATAGCATCAGATGCAGACGAAACAAACGAGTTTGCTTCATATTAAAGCGAAACAAATAACTTAACTTCTAATCAATGCGAAGCAGAAGGCTTATATTTGAATCCAGGCGGAACACATGATTAGCTTCAAATATGTGTGATATACATGATTTAGCTCCATCTGCTTGCGAAACAAAAGAGGTAGCTTCAAATCCATGCGAAACATATGATTTAACTGCAAATCAATGCGAAGTAGAAGGCTGATCTTCGAATCCACACGAAACAGATGGTTTAGCTCCAAATACTTGTAATATACATGATTTAGCTTCAACAGTATGCGAAACAAACGAGTTAGGTTTAAATCCATGCGAAACATATGATTTAGCTTAAAATCAATGCGAAGTAGAAGGCTTATCTTCAAATCCATGCGAAACAAATTGTTTAGCTTCAAATACTTGGGATATACATGATTCAGCTTCAAATGCAGGCGAAGCAAACGATTTCGCTTCAAATCCAAGCGAAACACATGATTTATCTTCAAATCAATGCGTAGTAGACGGCTGATCTTCGAATCCATGCGAAACAAGTGGTTCAGCTTCAAATACTTGTGCTGTGCATGATTTAGCTTCAAATGCATGCGAAACAAACGAGTTAGCTTCCAATCCATGCAAAACACATGATTTTGCTTCAAATCAATGCGAAGTAGGAGGCAGATCTTCGAATCCATGTGAAAAAATGGTTTAGCTTCAAATCAATGCGAAGTAGAAGGCAGATCTTCGAATCCATGCGAAACAATTTGTTTAGCTTCAAATACTTGTGATATAAATGATTTATATTCAACAGCATGCAAAACTAACGAATTAGCTTCAAATCCATGCGAAACACATGATTTAGCTTCAAATCAATGCGAAGTAGAAGGCTTATCTTCGAATCCATGCGAAACAAATGGTTTTGCATCAAATACCCGTGATATACATGATTTAGCTTCAACTGAATAGAAACAAACGAGTTAGCTTTAAATCCATGCAAAACATATGATTTAGCTTAAAATCAATGCGAAGTTGAAGGCTTAACTTCGAATCCATGCGAAACAAATTGTTTAGCTTCAAATACTTGGGATATACATGATTCAGCATCAAATGCAGGCGAAACAAACGAGTTAGCTTCAAATCCATGCGAAACAAATTATTTAGCTGCAAATCAATGCGATGTAGAAGGTTTAGCTTCAAATCTATTCGAAACAAATGGTTCAGCTACAAATACTTGCGATGTACGTTATTTAGATTCAACTGCATGCGCAACAAACGAGTTAGATGCAAATCCATGCGAAACCTGTGATTTAGCAGCAAATAAATGCGATGTAGAAGGTGGAGCATCAAATCCATGCGGAACAAATGATTTAGCTTCAAATACTTGCGATATAAATGATATAGCTACAAATGCAGGGGCAACAAACGAGTTAGCTTCAAATCTATTTGAATGACGTGATTTAGCTACAAATCAATGCGATGTAGAAGGATTACCTTCAAATTCGTGCGAAACTCATGATTTAGCTTCAAATCAATGCGATGTGGAAGGTTTAGCTTCAAATCCATGCGATACTAATGAATTATCTTCAAACACTTGCGATATAAGTGATATAGCTTCAAATGCAGTCCAAAGAGACGAGTTAGCTTCAAATACAAGCGAAAAACATGATTTAGATTAAAATCAATGGGATGTAGAAGGTTTAGCTTCAAATCCATGCGACACAAATGATTGAGCTTCAAACACTTGGGATATGGGTGATATAGCTTCAAATACTGTCGAAACAATCGAGTTAGCTTCAAATCCATGCAAAACACATGATTGAGCTTCAAATCAATGCTATGTAGAAGGTTTAACTTCAAATCCATGCGACACAAATGATTTAGCTTCAGATACTTGCGATATAAGTGATATGGCATGGAATGCAGGCGAAACGAACGAGTTAGCTTCAAATCCATGCGAAACACATGATTTAGCTGCAAATCAATGCGATGTAGAATGTTTAGCTTCAAATCCAGGCGAAACAAGTGATTTAGCATCAGATACTTGCGATATAAGTGACATAGCTTCAGATGCAGACGGAACAAACGAGTTAGCTTCAAATACAAGCGGAACACATTATTTAGCTTTATATCCATGCGAAGTAAAAGGGTAAGATTCAAATCCATGCGAAACAAATGATTTAGGTTCAGATACTTGCGATATAAGTGATATAGCTTCGAATGCAGACTAAACAAACGAGTTAGCTTTATATCCAAGCGAAACATATGATTTAGTTTCAAATCAATCCGATTTAGAAAGTTTAGCTTCAAATCCATGCGAAACAAATGATTTAGCATCAAACACTTGGGATATGAGTGATATAGCTACAAATGCTAACAAAACAAACGTGTTAGCTTCAACTCTATGCGAGACAAATGGTTTAGCTTCAAGTCAATGCGATGTAGAAGGCTTAGCTTCAAATCCATGCGGAACAAATGATTTAGCTTCAAATACTTGCGATATAAATGATATAGCTACAAATGCAGGCGAAACGAACGAGTTAGCTTCAAATCTATTTGAATGACGTGATTTAGCTGCAAATCAATGCCATGTAGAAGGATTACCTTCAAATCCATGCGAAACAAATGATTTAGCATCAGATACTTGCGATATAAGTGATATAGCTTCAAATGCAGACGAAACGAACTAGTTAGCTTCAAATACAAGCAAAACACATGATTTAGCTTCAAATCAATGCGATGTAGATGATTTAGCTTCAAATTCGAGCGAAACACATGATTTAGCTGCAAATCAATGCGATGTAGAAGGTTTAGCTTCAAATCCAGGCGAAACAAATGATTTAGCATCAGATACTTGCGATATAAGTGACATAGCATCAGATGCAGACGAAACAAACGAGTTTGCTTCATATTAAAGCGAAACACATGACTTAGCTTCAAATCAATGCGATGTAGAAGGTTTAGATTCAAATTCAAGCGAAACTCATGATTTAGCTTCAAATCAATGCGAAGTAGAAGGCTTAGCTTGAAATCCATGCGACACAAATGAATTAGCTTCAGATAATTGCTATATAAGTGATTAGCTTCAAATGCAGACTAAACAAACGAGTTAGCTTCATATCCAAGCGAAACACATGATTTAGCTTCAAACACTTGGGACATGGGTGATATAGCTTCAAATGCAGTCGAAACAATCGAGTTAGCTTCAAAACGCATGCGATAAAATATCATTGAGCTTCAAATCGATGCGAAGTAGAAGGCTTATCTTCGAATCCATGCGAAACAAATGGTTTTGCATCAAATACCTGTGATATACATGATTTAGCTTCAACTGAATAGAAACAAACGAGTTAGCTTTAAATCCATGCGAAACATATGATTTAGCTTAAAATCAATGCGAAGTTGAAGGCTTATCTTCGAATCCATGCGAAACAAATTGTTTAGCTTCAAATACTTGTGTTATACTTGATTTAGATTCAACAGCATGGGAAACAAACGAGTTAGCTTCAACTCCATGCGAAACACATGATTTAGCTTCAAATCAATGCGAAGTAGAAGGCTTATTTTCAAATCCATGCGAAACAAGTGGTTCAACTTCAAATACTTGTGCTGTGCATGATTTAGCTTCAAATGCATGCGAAACAAACGAGTTAGCTTCCATTCCATGCGAAACACATGATTTTGCTTCAAATCAATGCGAAGTAGAAGGCAGATCTTCGAATCCATGCGAAAAAATGGTTTAGCTTCAAATCAATGCGAAGTAGTAGGCAGATCTTCGAATCCATGCGAAACAATTTGTTTAGCTTCAAATACTTGTGATATAAATGATTTATATGCAACAGCATGCAAAACTAACGAATTAGCTTCAAATGCATGCGAAACACATGATTTAGCTTCAAATCAATGCGAAGTAGAAGGCTTATCTTCGAATCCATGCGAAACAAATGGTTTTGCATCAAATACCTGTGATATACATGATTCAGCTTCAACTGAATAGAAACAAACGAGTTAGCTTGAAATCCATGCGAAACATATGATTTAGCTTCAAATCAATGTGAAGTAGAAGGCGTCGTTTCAAATCCATGCGAAACAAATGGTTTAGCTTCAAATACTTGTGATATACATGATTTAGCTTTAACTGCATGCGAAAGAAACGAGTTAGCTTCAAATCCAACCGAAACACATGATTTAGCTTCAATGCAATGCGAAGTAGAAGGCGTAGCTTCAAATCCATTCGAAACAAATGGTTTAGCTTCAGATACTTGTTTTATACATGATTTAACCTTCTACTGCATGCAAAACAAACGAGTTAGCTTCAAATCCAAGCGAAACACATGATTCAGCATCAAATCATTGCGAAATAGAAGGCGTATCTTCAAATCCATTCGAAACAAATGGTTTAGCTTCAGATACTTGTTTTATACATGATTTAACCTTCTACTGCATGCAAAATAAAGGAGTTAGCTTCGAATCCAAGCGAAACACCTGATTCAGCATCAAATCAATGCGAAGTAGAAGGCTTATCTTCAAATCCTTGCGAAACACATGATTTAGCTTCAAATTCATTCGAAACACATGGTTTAGCTTAATATTCATGCGAAACAATTGGTTCAGCTTCATATAATTGTGATATACATGATTTAGCTTCAAATGCAGGCGAAACAAACAAGTTAGCTTCAAATCCAAGCGAAAGACATAACTTAACTTCTAATCAATGCGAAGCAGAAGGCTTATATTTGAATCCAGGCGGAACACATGATTAGCTTCAAATATGTGTGATATACATGATTTAGCTCCATCTGCTTGCGAAACAAAAGAGGTAGCTTCAAATCCATGCGAAACATATGATTTAACTGCAAATCAATGCGAAGTAGAAGGCTGATCTTCGAATCCACACGAAACAGATGGTTTAGCTCCAAATACTTGGGATATACATGATTCAGCTTCAAATGCAGGCGAAGCAAACGATTTCGCTTCAAATCCAAGCGAAACACATGATTTATCTTCAAATCAATGCGTAGTAGACGGCTGATCTTCGAATCCATGCGAAACGAATGATTTAGCTTCACATACTTGTGAATATAAGTGATATAGCTTGAAATGCAGGCGAAACAAACGAGTTAGCTTCAACTCCATGCGAAACACATGATTTAACTTCAAATCAATGCGAAGTAGAAGGCTTATTTTCAAATCCATGCGAAACAAGTGGTTCAGCTTCAAATACTTGTGCTGTGCATGATTTAGCTTCAAATGCATGCGAAACAAACGAGTTAGCTTCCAATCCATGCGAAACACATGATTTTGCTTCAAATCAATGCGAAGTAGGAGGCAGATCTTCGAATCCATGTGAAAAAATGGTTTAGCTTCAAATCAATGCGAAGTAGAAGGCAGATCTTCGAATCCATGCGAAACAATTTGTTTAGCTTCAAATACTTGTGATATAAATGATTTATATTCAACAGCATGCAAAACTAACGAATTAGCTTCAAATCCATGCGAAACACATGATTTAGCTTCAAATCAATGCGAAGTAGAAGGCTTATCTTCGAATCCATGCGAAACAAATGGTTTTGCATCAAATACCCGTGATATACATGATTTAGCTTCAACTGAATAGAAACAAACGAGTTAGCTTTAAATCCATGCAAAACAGATGATTTAGCTTAAAATCAATGCGAAGTTGAAGGCTTAACTTCGAATCCATGCGAAACAAATTGTTTAGCTTCAAATACTTGGGATATACATGATTCAGCATCAAATGCAGGCGAAACAAACGAGTTCGCTTCAAATCCAAGCTAAACACATGGTTTAGCTTCAAATCAATGCGTAATAGAAGGTTTAGCTTCAAATCCATGCGACACAAATGATTTAGCTTCAGATACTTGCGATATAAGTGATATAGCATCAAATGCAGGCGAAACGAACGAGTTAGTTTCAAATCCATGCGAAACACATGATTTAGCTGCACATCAATGCGAAGTAGAAGATTTATCTTCAAAACCAAGCGAAACACATGATTTAGCTGCAAATCAATGCGATGTAGAATGTTTAGCTTCAAATCCAGGCGAAACAAGTGATTTAGCATCAGATACTTGCGATATAAGTGACATAGCTTCAGATGCAGACGGAACAAACGAGTTAGCTTCAAATACAAGCGGAACACATTATTTAGCTTTATATCCATGCGAAGTAAAAGGGTAAGATTCAAATCCATGCGAAACAAATGATTTAGGTTCAGATACTTGCGATATAAGTGATATAGCTTCGAATGCAGACTAAACAAACGAGTTAGCTTTATATCCAAGCGAAACATATGATTTAGTTTCAAATCAATCCGATTTAGAAAGTTTAGCTTCAAATCCATGCGAAACAAATGATTTAGCATCAAACACTTGGGATATGAGTGATATAGCTACAAATGCTAACAAAACAAACGTGTTAGCTTCAACTCTATGCGAGACAAATGGTTTAGCTTCAAGTCAATGCGATGTAGAAGGCTTAGCTTCAAATCCATGCGGAACAAATGATTTAGCTTCAAATACTTGCGATATAAATGATATAGCTACAAATGCAGGCGAAACGAACGAGTTAGCTTCAAATCTATTTGAATGACGTGATTTAGCTGCAAATCAATGCCATGTAGAAGGATTACCTTCAAATCCATG
>NW_027477275.1:80000-82500 GCF_051020955.1 Megalopta genalis | reverse complement strand
ATATGCTTAAATTCAGCGGGTAATCTCGCCTACTCTGAGGTCGTCGGAACGTGAAAAAAAATTTTTTCAGAGCTTCCCCCCCCCGAAAGCATTTTGCGAAACGTGTACAGAGCAACACAAAAAAAAAAAAAAAATAAAAAAAACACAAAAAACCCTTAAAGCAAAAAAAAAACCGTTTATCGCGCCTCACCAATATATCTTTTATAAAATTCGATATCCTCTCCAAATATAGATCTTCGAAACACTCGCAAGACGATTACAATCGGTATAACTTTAACGTCCGTCCGAAAAGTACTTTCGGGGACTAGACGACCGATTGATCTCGTGCGGTTTCGCTATTCGATCATTTGAAGAGAACAAAAAGATATATGGGGCGACCGACAAACGGTTTTCCCGTAGAACCAGACTCGCGATTGCGTTGACACACACATCATAGCCACACCAATAGAAGAGTTTTAGGACGGTAACCCGGGTGGGGTGTTCTTTACTCAGAATATGTGCAACATCGGATCTATATAGCCATCGATACAATTCGTACACAAATGTGTCGTACGAAGAGAGAGACTTTTTTTCCTCTGACAACATAACGGTAAGAGACATCCTTCCACACTCATAGGTTCCACTCCCTGGGGCTATGATATATATATACATATAAATTCAAATTCGAAGCAACGGTCACAATTCTACTCTATATTTTTGCGGGTTATGTGTTCTTTCGTTCAATTTCTTTCATGCGTTCGTTCGATCTCTGTACACAGTCTTCACATAGGACAGACTCGTGTAGTACGCTTTCGTGGGTTAAACCCATCTCGTTTCATTTCAGGCGACGTCGGGAGCGCGTTGAAAATGTACCAGTGAAATCTCGATAGTTCTACGAATACGAATCGTCCCGAAAAAGATTTTGTCACCGCTTCGAAGCGGTGTTTCAGACGGGCGGACGTATATAAAACATATACGACACACGACACCGCCTTCCACACTCACGCTAGTTCGAACACGATTTCCATCTCTCTCGAAGACTGTTAGACGTACGTAAAATTTCTCAATATCCATAGGACCGCGACAAACGCCGACGAAGCGCCCATCATTCGCTCGTACGTATATAGGCAACAAGTGCCATCAACGCAAGCAGTTTATAAGTACGTAAACGACCCTCAGCCAGGCGTGGTCCAGGAATTGTATCCGTGGACCGCAATGTGCGTTCGAAATGTCGATGTTCATGTGTCCTGCAGTTCACACGTTGACGCGCAATTAGCTGCGTTCTTCATCGACCCACGAGCCAAGTGATCCACCGTTCAGGGTAATTTTTCCCTTTTATTCTCTCATATATAATATAATGTGTATTTGCTATCCACCACATTTTTGTGTTATATTTCGGAACAAGCCGATACCCGAAGAGCTCCAACCAGCGCGCGAAGGAGATTCGGGAGTCGTCGTACGACGACATAATTGTCCCTTAAAGAACGAGATATTTCCGTCGAAACCATATATATATGTACGAGCAAATCCAAAACCACTGTTTTCTTGCAAGTTCGACGGTCGGAGCGAATAGAACATTGAAAAGCCTTCTATCGAAGAAACACAGAGAGTATATCACCTCCAAAAACGACGGGGATATGGATATTCAAACTGGACAATTATCAACCCGATACTGGATTCGAAAAGTTTCTCTCTCCTTTCGTCGTTATTTACACCGGACGGACTCACGGCCGGCTCTAGCTGGGTGTCATATATATATATACGTCCCACGCTCATGCTGCCACTAGCGCGCAACAGAGTAGGGTGTCAATGACAACGACACAGCATTGAAACGAGCTACACAAGCCGGTCTCTCTTGATACCAATGTAAACGAGCATTAAGTTATCTTCAGACTGCCCGATATTTTCGTCCTTTGGACTTTCCCAACGATTCCTTTTTTTCTTTTTTTTTTACACACCACAGCGAAGACTTGAGGAAGCGTGATTAGCACGCTCGCATCCCTCCCTGTCCTACTACAACTGTAAAGAAAGAAAAAAGAATACATTGGGCTTTCTCTCTATCGAGAAGATGGCCTACGCAACGCAGATCAAAGGCCTAATACGTGTAATATAATACGCGTCTGGCCGTGTATAAATCACGCACGAATGATCTGGTCGGGCCCAACTCTTCTCGTACGCTTATTTTTCCGTGTTGGGGCACTATCATAAAATCACACAAACCCCAACACGTGTGTGTCTTGGAAGGAAGATGGCCTACGCAACGCAGATCAAAGGCCTAATACGTGTAGTACACACGTCTGCCGTGTAAATCACGCACGAATGATCTGGTCGGGCCCAACTCTTCTCCACCACACCACATCCCAACTTTGTACATTTTTATATATTTTTGTGCGTTGGGGCACCTTCATAATCACAAACCCCAACAACACATATATCTCTCTCTTTGAAAGATTTGTTGTGGCCTACGCAACGCAGATCAAAGGCCTAATACGTGTAGTACACACGTCTGGCCGTGTAAATC
>NW_027477275.1:57500-77500 GCF_051020955.1 Megalopta genalis | reverse complement strand
TTTTTTATGTACTCAAATATATTCAAAGGAAAAAGTACATGGGTGATGCCATAGTCGTGGAAGCGCGTACGCTCACGCTGATCTTCTGACCGCCGGAAGCACGAAACCTCTGATCTGGGCAAAATCGGCAAGCCGAGGAAGAACGGACAGGACACATGCTGGACTGGCGAGAAAGCGTGTTCTTCCGCTCGCGCTAGGCATTTCGATTTCTGACACCTCTTGATTTAAAAAATCAGTTTTTTGATAGTTTTCTCTCTCCACTGGGCTATTCATTTTAGCCACAGTTTTCAATTGGTACGATTTGCTTCCAAATCTTACAGATGCATTTTAAAAAATTTTTCCATCGCTCGGACAGAAGAGTCGATTGCTCAGTGAGTACGAGTATACATACAAAGTGCATACGGGTAACCAACCCCGTAGGGCTTGCCACATATGGGCCATTCGGTCAAAGACACCGACCCGTGGCCACGCTGTGTGGAGAAAAGTCCGTAACGTAAACGGCACGAAACAGTCAGGACCGAAGCCCCGAAGGAGCTCTGAGACAGCTTCTCGACCGAGATCGTAGAATTGGCCCAAAACCCGCTCTGCTCCGTCCGCCTCGCACGGACCGTGTATCTCTTATAGATACCGAACGGCCGGCAAGGACGCCGGCGCCGCCGGCCGAATAGCACGCGCGCTTATGAGTGTAAACCGCCGCGGCAACAGACCGCCCGGCCGTGCTGTTGTAACATAGCGCGTGAACGAACGAAAAAAATTTTTATAGTAAACATTAAAATAAATTACACTACCGTAAACTAGACAAAAAATTACACATTTTTTCCCAATATGAAAATTTTCACAAACTTTTTAAAGTCCCATCGCATCGAGTAAACTTTTTTAATAACGCGTCCGCACGATTCTAAATGCTTAATCCATATGTGAAATCGTTCACTGATCACGAATATCGTATTTAAAAAAATTACAAAAATTTATTTTTCAAAATAATCAAAAAAAACCGAAAAATCACAAGAGTAAAGTACCATTATTTTAAACAACATGTCGTTCTAAATGCTTAATCCCTATGTAAAAAAGTTATTTAAGCAAGAATATGTAATTGAAAAAAATTAGAAAAATTTATTTTAGCCGTAAATCGAAAATAATGGGGACACCGGAGCTGTTCGAAGCGCCGAGACGCGCCGCGTACGGCCGAATATTTTCTAAGTCCCAACGTACCGATCAAGAGTAAAGTACCATTTTCCTACATTAGATTTCGTTCTAAATGCTTAATCCCTATGTAAAAACGTTAGTTAAGCAAGAATATCGTATTTTAAAAAAAATCTAATGATAGGATTTTCCAGAAAATTGAAAAAACCGAAAAATGTCAAGAGTAAAGTGCCATTTTCTGACATTAGATTTCGTTCTAAATGCTTAATCCCTATGTAGAAAGGTTAGTTAAGCAAGATTATCGTATTTTTAAAAAAATCTAATGATAGGATTTTTCAGAAAATTGAAAAAACCGTAAAATGTCAAGAGTAAAGTGCCCTTATTTTAAACATTATATCGTTCTAAATGCTTAATCCCTATGTAAAAAAGTTATCTAAGCAAGAATATGTTATTGAATAAAATGAGAAAAATTTATTTTAGCCGTAAATCGAAAATAATGGGTCGAGCGAATCGGTCGATTGCGCCGAGACGCGCTATGATGCAACAGACGAGCGATTGGAACGCCCGAATATTTTCAAAGTCCCAACGTACCGATCAAGAGTAAAGTACCATTTTCCTACATTAGATTTCGTTCTAAATGCTTAATCCCTATGTAAAAACGTTAGTTAAGCAAGAATATCGTATTTTTAAAAAAATCTAATGATAGGATTTTCCAGAAAATTGAAAAAACCGAAAAATGTCAAGAGTAAAGTGCCATTTTCTGACATTAGATTTCGTTCTAAATGCTTAATCCCTATGTAGAAACGTTAGTTAAGCAAGAATATCGTATTTTTAAAAAAATCTAATGATAGGATTTTTCAGAAAATTGAAAAAACCGTAAAATGTCAAGAGTAAAGTGCCCTTATTTTAAACAATGTATCGTTCTAAATGCTTAATCCCTATGTAAAAAAGTTATTTTAGCAGGAATATGTTATTGAAAAAAATTAGAAAAATTTATTTTAGCCGTAAATCGAAAATAATGGGGACACCGGAGCTGTTCGAAGCGCCGAGCGCGCCGCGTACGCCCGAATATTTTCAAAGTCCCAACGTACCGATCAAGAGTAAAGTACCATTTTCCTACATTAGATTTCGTTCTAAATGCTTAATCCCTATGTAAAAACGTTAGTTAAGCAAGAATATCGTATTTTAAAAAAAATCTAATGATAGGATTTTCCAGAAAATTGAAAAAACCGAAAAATGTCAAGAGTAAAGTGCCATTTTCTGACATTAGATTTCGTTCTAAATGCTTAATCCCTATGTAGAAAGGTTAGTTAAGCAAGATTATCGTATTTTTAAAAAAATCTAATGATAGGATTTTTCAGAAAATTGAAAAAACCGTAAAATGTCAAGAGTAAAGTGCCCTTATTTTAAACATTATATCGTTCTAAATGCTTAATCCCTATGTAAAAAAGTTATCTAAGCAAGAATATGTTATTGAATAAAATGAGAAAAATTTATTTTAGCCGTAAATCGAAAATAATGGGTCGAGCGAATCGGTCGATTGCGCCGAGACGCGCTATGATGCAACAGACGAGCGATTGGAACGCCCGAATATTTTCAAAGTCCCAACGTACCGATCAAGAGTAAAGTACCATTTTCCTACATTAGATTTCGTTCTAAATGCTTAATCCCTATGTAAAAACGTTAGTTAAGCAAGAATATCGTATTTTTAAAAAAATCTAATGATAGGATTTTCCAGAAAATTGAAAAAACCGAAAAATGTCAAGAGTAAAGTGCCATTTTCTGACATTAGATTTCGTTCTAAATGCTTAATCCCTATGTAGAAACGTTAGTTAAGCAAGAATATCGTATTTTTAAAAAAATCTAATGATAGGATTTTTCAGAAAATTGAAAAAACCGTAAAATGTCAAGAGTAAAGTGCCCTTACTTTAAACAATGCATCGTTCTAAATGCTTAATCCCTATGTAAAAAAGTTATTTAAGCAGGAATATGTTATTGAAAAAAATTAGAAAAATTTATTTTAGCCGTAAATCGAAAATAATGGATCGAGCGAATCGGTCGATTGCGCCGAGACGCGCTATGATGCAACAGACGAGCGATTGGAACCCCCGAATATTTTCAAAGTCCCAACGTACCGATCAAGAGTAAAGTACCATTTTCCTACATTAGATTTCGTTCTAAATGCTTAATCCCTATGTAAAAACGTTAGTTAAGCAAGAATATCGTATTTTAAAAAAAATCTAATGATAGGATTTTCCAGAAAAATGAAAAAACCGAAAAATGTCAAGAGTAAAGTGCCATTTTCTGACATTAGATTTCGTTCTAAATGCTTAATCCCTATGTAGAAACGTTAGTTAAGCAAGAATATCGTATTTTTAAAAAAATCTAATGATAGGATTTTTCAGAAAATTGAAAAAACCGTAAAATGTCAAGAGTAAAGTGCCCTTATTTTAAACAATGTATCGTTCTAAATGCTTAATCCCTATGTAAAAAAGTTATTTTAGCAGGAATATGTTATTGAAAAAAATTAGAAAAATTTATTTTAGCCGTAAATCGAAAATAATGGGGACACCGGAGCTGTTCGAAGCGCCGAGCGCGCCGCGTACGCCCGAATATTTTCAAAGTCCCAACGTACCGATCAAGAGTAAAGTACCATTTTCCTACATTAGATTTCGTTCTAAATGCTTAATCCCTATGTAAAAACGTTAGTTAAGCAAGAATATCGTATTTTAAAAAAAATCTAATGATAGGATTTTCCAGAAAATTGAAAAAACCGAAAAATGTCAAGAGTAAAGTGCCATTTTCTGACATTAGATTTCGTTCTAAATGCTTAATCCCTATGTAGAAAGGTTAGTTAAGCAAGATTATCGTATTTTTAAAAAAATCTAATGATAGGATTTTTCAGAAAATTGAAAAAACCGTAAAATGTCAAGAGTAAAGTGCCCTTATTTTAAACATTATATCGTTCTAAATGCTTAATCCCTATGTAAAAAAGTTATCTAAGCAAGAATATGTTATTGAATAAAATGAGAAAAATTTATTTTAGCCGTAAATCGAAAATAATGGGTCGAGCGAATCGGTCGATTGCGCCGAGACGCGCAATGATGCAACAGACGAGCGATTGGAACGCCCGAATATTTTCAAAGTCCCAACGTACCGATCAAGAGTAAAGTACCATTTTCCTACATTAGATTTCGTTCTAAATGCTTAATCCCTATGTAAAAACGTTAGTTAAGCAAGAATATCGTATTTTTAAAAAAATCTAATGATAGGATTTTCCAGAAAATTGAAAAAACCGAAAAATGTCAAGAGTAAAGTGCCATTTTCTGACATTGGATTTCGTTCTAAATGCTTAATCCCTATGTAGAAACGTTAGTTAAGCAAGAATATCGTATTTTTAAAAAAATCTAATGATAGGATTTTTCAGAAAATTGAAAAAACCGTAAAATGTCAAGAGTAAAGTGCCCTTACTTTAAACAATGCATCGTTCTAAATGCTTAATCCCTATGTAAAAAAGTTATTTAAGCAGGAATATGTTATTGAAAAAAATTAGAAAAATTTATTTTAGCCGTAAATCGAAAATAATGGATCGAGCGAATCGGTCGATTGCGCCGAGACGCGCTATGATGCAACAGACGAGCGATTGGAACCCCCGAATATTTTCAAAGTCCCAACGTACCGATCAAGAGTAAAGTACCATTTTCCTACATTAGATTTCGTTCTAAATGCTTAATCCCTATGTAAAAACGTTAGTTAAGCAAGAATATCGTATTTTTAAAAAAATCTAATGATACGATTTTCCAGAAAATTGAAAAAACCGAAAAATGTCAAGAGTAAAGTGCCATTTTCTGACATTAGATTTCGTTCTAAATGCTTAATCCCTATGTAGAAACGTTAGTTAAGCAAGAATATCGTATTTTTAAAAAAATCTAATGATAGGATTTTTCAGAAAATTGAAAAAACCGTAAAATGTCAAGAGTAAAGTGCCCTTACTTTAAACAATGTATCGTTCTAAATGCTTAATCCCTATGTAAAAAAGTTATTTAAGCAGGAATATGTTATTGAAAAAAATTAGAAAAATTTATTTTAGCCGTAAATCGAAAATAATGGGGACACCGGAGCTGTTCGAAGCGCCGAGCGCGCCGCGTACGCCCGAATATTTTCAAAGTCCCAACGTACCGATCAAGAGTAAAGTACCATTTTCCTACATTAGATTTCGTTCTAAATGCTTAATCCCTATGTAAAAACGTTAGTTAAGCAAGAATATCGTATTTTTAAAAAAATCTAATGATAGGATTTTCCAGAAAATTGAAAAAACCGAAAAATGTCAAGAGTAAAGTGCCATTTTCTGACATTAGATTTCGTTCTAAATGCTTAATCCCTATGTAGAAACGTTAGTTAAGCAAGAATATCGTATTTTTAAAAAAATCTAATGATAGGATTTTTCAGAAGATTGAAAAAACCGTAAAATGTCAAGAGTAAAGTGCCCTTATTTTAAACAATGTATCGTTCTAAATGCTTAATCCCTATGTAAAAAAGTTATTTAAGCAGGAATATGTTATTGAAAAAAATTAGAAAAATTTATTTTAGCCGTAAATCGAAAATAATGGATCGAGCGAATCGGTCGATTGCGCCGAGACGCGCTATGATGCAACAGACGAGCGATTGGAACGCCCGAATATTTTCAAAGTCCCAACGTACCGATCAAGAGTAAAGTACCATTTTCCTACATTAGATTTCGTTCTAAATGCTTAATCCCTATGTAAAAACGTTAGTTAAGCAAGAATATCGTATTTTAAAAAAAATCTAATGATAGGATTTTCCAGAAAAATGAAAAAACCGAAAAATGTCAAGAGTAAAGTGCCATTTTCTGACATTAGATTTCGTTCTAAATGCTTAATCCCTATGTAGAAACGTTAGTTAAGCAAGAATATCGTATTTTTAAAAAAATCTAATGATAGGATTTTTCAGAAAATTGAAAAAACCGTAAAATGTCAAGAGTAAAGTGCCCTTATTTTAAACAATGTATCGTTCTAAATGCTTAATCCCTATGTAAAAAAGTTATTTAAGCAGGAATATGTTATTGAAAAAAATTAGAAAAATTTATTTTAGCCGTAAATCGAAAATAATGGATCGAGCGAATCGGTCGATTGCGCCGAGACGCGCTATGATGCAACAGACGAGCGATTGGAACGCCCGAATATTTTCAAAGTCCCAACGTACCGATCAAGAGTAAAGTACCATTTTCCTACATTAGATTTCGTTCTAAATGCTTAATCCCTATGTAAAAACGTTAGTTAAGCAAGAATATCGTATTTTAAAAAAAATCTAATGATAGGATTTTCCAGAAAATTGAAAAAACCGAAAAATGTCAAGAGTAAAGTGCCATTTTCTGACATTAGATTTCGTTCTAAATGCTTAATCCCTATGTAGAAACGTTAGTTAAGCAAGAATATCGTATTTTTAAAAAAATCTAATGATAGGATTTTTCAGAAAATTGAAAAAACCGTAAAATGTCAAGAGTAAAGTGCCCTTATTTTAAACAATGTATCGTTCTAAATGCTTAATCCCTATGTAAAAAAGTTATTTAAGCAGGAATATGTTATTGAAAAAAATTAGAAAAATTTATTTTAGCCGTAAATCGAAAATAATGGATCGAGCGAATCGCTCGATTGCGCCGAGACGCGCTATGATGCAACAGACGAGCGATTGGAACGCCCGAATATTTTCAAAGTCCCAACGTACCGATCAAGAGTAAAGTACCATTTTCCTACATTAGATTTCGTTCTAAATGCTTAATCCCTATGTAAAAACGTTAGTTAAGCAAGAATATCGTATTTTAAAAAAAATCTAATGATACGATTTTCCAGAAAATTGAAAAAACCGAAAAATGTCAAGAGTAAAGTGCCATTTTCTGACATTAGATTTCGTTCTAAATGCTTAATCCCTATGTAGAAACGTTAGTTAAGCAAGAATATCGTATTTTTAAAAAAATCTAATGATAGGATTTTTCAGAAAATTGAAAAAACCGTAAAATGTCAAGAGTAAAGTGCCCTTATTTTAAACAATGTATCGTTCTAAATGCTTAATCCCTATGTAAAAAAGTTATTTAAGCAGGAATATGTTATTGAAAAAAATTAGAAAAATTTATTTTAGCCGTAAATCGAAAATAATGGATCGAGCGAATCGCTCGATTGCGCCGAGACGCGCTATGATGCAACAGACGAGCGATTGGAACGCCCGAATATTTTCAAAGTCCCAACGTACCGATCAAGAGTAAAGTACCATTTTCCTACATTAGATTTCGTTCTAAATGCTTAATCCCTATGTAGAAACGTTAGTTAAGCAAGAATATCGTATTTTTAAAAAAATCTAATGATAGGATTTTCCAGAAAATTGAAAAAACCGAAAAATGTCAAGAGTAAAGTGCCATTTTCTGACATTAGATTTCGTTCTAAATGCTTAATCCCTATGTAGAAACGTTAGTTAAGCAAGAATATCGTATTTTTAAAAAAATCTAATGATAGGATTTTTCAGAAGATTGAAAAAACCGTAAAATGTCAAGAGTAAAGTGCCCTTATTTTAAACAATGTATCGTTCTAAATGCTTAATCCCTATGTAAAAAAGTTATTTAAGCAGGAATATGTTATTGAAAAAAATTAGAAAAATTTATTTTAGCCGTAAATCGAAAATAATGGATCGAGCGAATCGGTCGATTGCGCCGAGACGCGCTATGATGCAACAGACGAGCGATTGGAACCCCCGAATATTTTCAAAGTCCCAACGTACCGATCAAGAGTAAAGTACCATTTTCCTACATTAGATTTCGTTCTAAATGCTTATTCCCTATGTAAAAACGTTAGTTAAGCAAGAATATCGTATTTTAAAAAAAATCTAATGATAGGATTTTCCAGAAAAATGAAAAAACCGAAAAATGTCAAGAGTAAAGTGCCATTTTCTGACATTAGATTTCGTTCTAAATGCTTAATCCCTATGTAGAAACGTTAGTTAAGCAAGAATATCGTATTTTTAAAAAAATCTAATGATAGGATTTTTCAGAAAATTGAAAAAACCGTAAAATGTCAAGAGTAAAGTGCCCTTATTTTAAACAATGTATCGTTCTAAATGCTTAATCCCTATGTAAAAAAGTTATTTAAGCAGGAATATGTTATTGAAAAAAATTAGAAAAATTTATTTTAGCCGTAAATCGAAAATAATGGATCGAGCGAATCGCTCGATTGCGCCGAGACGCGCTATGATGCAACAGACGAGCGATTGGAACGCCCGAATATTTTCAAAGTCCCAACGTACCGATCAAGAGTAAAGTACCATTTTCCTACATTAGATTTCGTTCTAAATGCTTAATCCCTATGTAAAAACGTTAGTTAAGCAAGAATATCGTATTTTAAAAAAAATCTAATGATAGGATTTTCCAGAAAAATGAAAAAACCGAAAAATGTCAAGAGTAAAGTGCCATTTTCTGACATTAGATTTCGTTCTAAATGCTTAATCCCTATGTAGAAACGTTAGTTAAGCAAGAATATCGTATTTTTAAAAAAATCTAATGATAGGATTTTTCAGAAAATTGAAAAAACCGTAAAATGTCAAGAGTAAAGTGCCCTTATTTTAAACAATGTATCGTTCTAAATGCTTAATCCCTATGTAAAAAAGTTATTTAAGCAGGAATATGTTATTGAAAAAAATTAGAAAAATTTATTTTAGCCGTAAATCGAAAATAATGGATCGAGCGAATCGGTCGATTGCGCCGAGACGCGCTATGATGCAACAGACGAGCGATTGGAACGCCCGAATATTTTCAAAGTCCCAACGTACCGATCAAGAGTAAAGTACCATTTTCCTACATTAGATTTCGTTCTAAATGCTTAATCCCTATGTAAAAACGTTAGTTAAGCAAGAATATCGTATTTTTAAAAAAATCTAATGATAGGATTTTCCAGAAAATTGAAAAAACCGAAAAATGTCAAGAGTAAAGTGCCATTTTCTGACATTAGATTTCGTTCTAAATGCTTAATCCCTATGTAGAAACGTTAGTTAAGCAAGAATATCGTATTTTTAAAAAAATCTAATGATAGGATTTTTCAGAAGATTGAAAAAACCGTAAAATGTCAAGAGTAAAGTGCCCTTATTTTAAACAATGTATCGTTCTAAATGCTTAATCCCTATGTAAAAAAGTTATTTAAGCAGGAATATGTTATTGAAAAAAATTAGAAAAATTTATTTTAGCCGTAAATCGAAAATAATGGATCGAGCGAATCGGTCGATTGCGCCGAGACGCGCTATGATGCAACAGACGAGCGATTGGAACCCCCGAATATTTTCAAAGTCCCAACGTACCGATCAAGAGTAAAGTACCATTTTCCTACATTAGATTTCGTTCTAAATGCTTAATCCCTATGTAAAAACGTTAGTTAAGCAAGAATATCGTATTTTTAAAAAAATCTAATGATAGGATTTTCCAGAAAATTGAAAAAACCGAAAAATGTCAAGAGTAAAGTGCCCTTATTTTAAACATTATATCGTTCTAAATGCTTAATCCCTATGTAAAAAAGTTATCTAAGCAAGAATATGTTATTGAATAAAATGAGAAAAATTTATTTTAGCCGTAAATCGAAAATAATGGGTCGAGCGAATCGCTCGATTGCGCCGAGACGCGCTATGATGCAACAGACGAGCGATTGGAACGCCCGAATATTTTCAAAGTCCCAACGTACCGATCAAGAGTAAAGTACCATTTTCCTACATTAGATTTCGTTCTAAATGCTTAATCCCTATGTAGAAACGTTAGTTAAGCAAGAATATCGTATTTTTAAAAAAATCTAATGATAGGATTTTCCAGAAAATTGAAAAAACCGAAAAATGTCAAGAGTAAAGTGCCATTTTCTGACATTAGATTTCGTTCTAAATGCTTAATCCCTATGTAGAAACGTTAGTTAAGCAAGAATATCGTATTTTTAAAAAAATCTAATGATAGGATTTTTCAGAAAATTGAAAAAACCGTAAAATGTCAAGAGTAAAGTGCCCTTATTTTAAACATTATATCGTTCTAAATGCTTAATCCCTATGTAAAAAAGTTATCTAAGCAAGAATATGTTATTGAATAAAATGAGAAAAATTTATTTTAGCCGTAAATCGAAAATAATGGGTCGAGCGAATCGCTCGATTGCGCCGAGACGCGCTATGATGCAACAGACGAGCGATTGGAACGCCCGAATATTTTCAAAGTCCCAACGTACCGATCAAGAGTAAAGTACCATTTTCCTACATTAGATTTCGTTCTAAATGCTTAATCCCTATGTAAAAACGTTAGTTAAGCAAGAATATCGTATTTTTAAAAAAATCTAATGATAGGATTTTCCAGAAAATTGAAAAAACCGAAAAATGTCAAGAGTAAAGTGCCATTTTCTGACATTAGATTTCGTTCTAAATGCTTAATCCCTATGTAGAAACGTTAGTTAAGCAAGAATATCGTATTTTTAAAAAAATCTAATGATAGGATTTTTCAGAAAATTGAAAAAACCGTAAAATGTCAAGAGTAAAGTGCCCTTACTTTAAACAATGCATCGTTCTAAATGCTTAATCCCTATGTAAAAAAGTTATTTAAGCAGGAATATGTTATTGAAAAAAATTAGAAAAATTTATTTTAGCCGTAAATCGAAAATAATGGGTCGAGCGAATCGCTCGATTGCGCCGAGACGCGCTATGATGCAACAGACGAGCTATTGGAACGCCCGAATATTTTCAAAGTCCCAACGTACCGATCAAGAGTAAAGTACCATTTTCCTACATTAGATTTCGTTCTAAATGATTAATCCCTATGTAAAAACGTTAGTTAAGCAAGAATATCGTATTTTTAAAAAAATCTAATGATAGGATTTTCCAGAAAATTGAAAAAACCGAAAAATGTCAAGAGTAAAGTGCCATTTTCTGACATTAGATTTCGTTCTAAATGCTTAATCCCTATGTAGAAACGTTAGTTAAGGAAGAATATCGTATTTTTAAAAAAATCTAATGATAGGATTTTTCAGAAGATTGAAAAAACCGTAAAATGTCAAGAGTAAAGTGCCCTTATTTTAAACAATGTATCGTTCTAAATGCTTAATCCCTATGTAAAAAAGTTATTTAAGCAGGAATATGTTATTGAAAAAAATTAGAAAAATTTATTTTAGCCGTAAATCGAAAATAATGGATCGAGCGAATCGGTCGATTGCGCCGAGACGCGCTATGATGCAACAGACGAGCGATTGGAACGCCCGAATATTTTCAAAGTCCCAACGTACCGATCAAGAGTAAAGTACCATTTTCCTACATTAGATTTCGTTCTAAATGCTTAATCCCTATGTAAAAACGTTAGTTAAGCAAGAATATCGTATTTTTAAAAAAATCTAATGATAGGATTTTCCAGAAAATTGAAAAAACCGAAAAATGTCAAGAGTAAAGTGCCATTTTCTGACATTAGATTTCGTTCTAAATGCTTAATCCCTATGTAGAAACGTTAGTTAAGCAAGAATATCGTATTTTTAAAAAAATCTAATGATAGGATTTTTCAGAAAATTGAAAAAACCGTAAAATGTCAAGAGTAAAGTGCCCTTACTTTAAACAATGTATCGTTCTAAATGCTTAATCCCTATGTAAAAAAGTTATTTAAGCAGGAATATGTTATTGAAAAAAATTAGAAAAATTTATTTTAGCCGTAAATCGAAAATAATGGGGACACCGGAGCTGTTCGAAGCGCCGAGCGCGCCGCGTACGCCCGAATATTTTCAAAGTCCCAACGTACCGATCAAGAGTAAAGTACCATTTTCCTACATTAGATTTCGTTCTAAATGCTTAATCCCTATGTAAAAACGTTAGTTAAGCAAGAATATCGTATTTTTAAAAAAATCTAATGATAGGATTTTCCAGAAAATTGAAAAAACCGAAAAATGTCAAGAGTAAAGTGCCCTTATTTTAAACATTATATCGTTCTAAATGCTTAATCCCTATGTAAAAAAGTTATCTAAGCAAGAATATGTTATTGAATAAAATGAGAAAAATTTATTTTAGCCGTAAATCGAAAATAATGGGTCGAGCGAATCGCTCGATTGCGCCGAGACGCGCTATGATGCAACAGACGAGCGATTGGAACGCCCGAATATTTTCAAAGTCCCAACGTACCGATCAAGAGTAAAGTACCATTTTCCTACATTAGATTTCGTTCTAAATGCTTAATCCCTATGTAGAAACGTTAGTTAAGCAAGAATATCGTATTTTAAAAAAAATCTAATGATAGGATTTTCCAGAAAATTGAAAAAACCGAAAAATGTCAAGAGTAAAGTGCCATTTTCTGACATTAGATTTCGTTCTAAATGCTTAATCCCTATGTAGAAAGGTTAGTTAAGCAAGATTATCGTATTTTTAAAAAAATCTAATGATAGGATTTTTCAGAAAATTGAAAAAACCGTAAAATGTCAAGAGTAAAGTGCCCTTATTTTAAACATTATATCGTTCTAAATGCTTAATCCCTATGTAAAAAAGTTATCTAAGCAAGAATATGTTATTGAATAAAATGAGAAAAATTTATTTTAGCCGTAAATCGAAAATAATGGGTCGAGCGAATCGGTCGATTGCGCCGAGACGCGCTATGATGCAACAGACGAGCGATTGGAACGCCCGAATATTTTCAAAGTCCCAACGTACCGATCAAGAGTAAAGTACCATTTTCCTACATTAGATTTCGTTCTAAATGCTTAATCCCTATGTAAAAACGTTAGTTAAGCAAGAATATCGTATTTTTAAAAAAATCTAATGATAGGATTTTCCAGAAAATTGAAAAAACCGAAAAATGTCAAGAGTAAAGTGCCATTTTCTGACATTGGATTTCGTTCTAAATGCTTAATCCCTATGTAGAAACGTTAGTTAAGCAAGAATATCGTATTTTTAAAAAAATCTAATGATAGGATTTTTCAGAAAATTGAAAAAACCGTAAAATGTCAAGAGTAAAGTGCCCTTACTTTAAACAATGCATCGTTCTAAATGCTTAATCCCTATGTAAAAAAGTTATTTAAGCAGGAATATGTTATTGAAAAAAATTAGAAAAATTTATTTTAGCCGTAAATCGAAAATAATGGATCGAGCGAATCGGTCGATTGCGCCGAGACGCGCTATGATGCAACAGACGAGCGATTGGAACCCCCGAATATTTTCAAAGTCCCAACGTACCGATCAAGAGTAAAGTACCATTTTCCTACATTAGATTTCGTTCTAAATGCTTAATCCCTATGTAAAAACGTTAGTTAAGCAAGAATATCGTATTTTTAAAAAAATCTAATGATACGATTTTCCAGAAAATTGAAAAAACCGAAAAATGTCAAGAGTAAAGTGCCATTTTCTGACATTAGATTTCGTTCTAAATGCTTAATCCCTATGTAGAAACGTTAGTTAAGCAAGAATATCGTATTTTTAAAAAAATCTAATGATAGGATTTTTCAGAAAATTGAAAAAACCGTAAAATGTCAAGAGTAAAGTGCCCTTACTTTAAACAATGTATCGTTCTAAATGCTTAATCCCTATGTAAAAAAGTTATTTAAGCAGGAATATGTTATTGAAAAAAATTAGAAAAATTTATTTTAGCCGTAAATCGAAAATAATGGGGACACCGGAGCTGTTCGAAGCGCCGAGCGCGCCGCGTACGCCCGAATATTTTCAAAGTCCCAACGTACCGATCAAGAGTAAAGTACCATTTTCCTACATTAGATTTCGTTCTAAATGCTTAATCCCTATGTAAAAACGTTAGTTAAGCAAGAATATCGTATTTTTAAAAAAATCTAATGATAGGATTTTCCAGAAAATTGAAAAAACCGAAAAATGTCAAGAGTAAAGTGCCATTTTCTGACATTAGATTTCGTTCTAAATGCTTAATCCCTATGTAGAAACGTTAGTTAAGCAAGAATATCGTATTTTTAAAAAAATCTAATGATAGGATTTTTCAGAAGATTGAAAAAACCGTAAAATGTCAAGAGTAAAGTGCCCTTATTTTAAACAATGTATCGTTCTAAATGCTTAATCCCTATGTAAAAAAGTTATTTAAGCAGGAATATGTTATTGAAAAAAATTAGAAAAATTTATTTTAGCCGTAAATCGAAAATAATGGATCGAGCGAATCGGTCGATTGCGCCGAGACGCGCTATGATGCAACAGACGAGCGATTGGAACGCCCGAATATTTTCAAAGTCCCAACGTACCGATCAAGAGTAAAGTACCATTTTCCTACATTAGATTTCGTTCTAAATGCTTAATCCCTATGTAAAAACGTTAGTTAAGCAAGAATATCGTATTTTAAAAAAAATCTAATGATAGGATTTTCCAGAAAATTGAAAAAACCGAAAAATGTCAAGAGTAAAGTGCCATTTTCTGACATTAGATTTCGTTCTAAATGCTTAATCCCTATGTAGAAACGTTAGTTAAGCAAGAATATCGTATTTTTAAAAAAATCTAATGATAGGATTTTTCAGAAAATTGAAAAAACCGTAAAATGTCAAGAGTAAAGTGCCCTTATTTTAAACAATGTATCGTTCTAAATGCTTAATCCCTATGTAAAAAAGTTATTTAAGCAGGAATATGTTATTGAAAAAAATTAGAAAAATTTATTTTAGCCGTAAATCGAAAATAATGGATCGAGCGAATCGCTCGATTGCGCCGAGACGCGCTATGATGCAACAGACGAGCGATTGGAACGCCCGAATATTTTCAAAGTCCCAACGTACCGATCAAGAGTAAAGTACCATTTTCCTACATTAGATTTCGTTCTAAATGCTTAATCCCTATGTAGAAACGTTAGTTAAGCAAGAATATCGTATTTTTAAAAAAATCTAATGATAGGATTTTCCAGAAAATTGAAAAAACCGAAAAATGTCAAGAGTAAAGTGCCATTTTCTGACATTAGATTTCGTTCTAAATGCTTAATCCCTATGTAGAAACGTTAGTTAAGCAAGAATATCGTATTTTTAAAAAAATCTAATGATAGGATTTTTCAGAAGATTGAAAAAACCGTAAAATGTCAAGAGTAAAGTGCCCTTATTTTAAACAATGTATCGTTCTAAATGCTTAATCCCTATGTAAAAAAGTTATTTAAGCAGGAATATGTTATTGAAAAAAATTAGAAAAATTTATTTTAGCCGTAAATCGAAAATAATGGATCGAGCGAATCGCTCGATTGCGCCGAGACGCGCTATGATGCAACAGACGAGCGATTGGAACGCCCGAATATTTTCAAAGTCCCAACGTACCGATCAAGAGTAAAGTACCATTTTCCTACATTAGATTTCGTTCTAAATGCTTAATCCCTATGTAAAAACGTTAGTTAAGCAAGAATATCGTATTTTAAAAAAAATCTAATGATAGGATTTTCCAGAAAAATGAAAAAACCGAAAAATGTCAAGAGTAAAGTGCCATTTTCTGACATTAGATTTCGTTCTAAATGCTTAATCCCTATGTAGAAACGTTAGTTAAGCAAGAATATCGTATTTTTAAAAAAATCTAATGATAGGATTTTTCAGAAAATTGAAAAAACCGTAAAATGTCAAGAGTAAAGTGCCCTTATTTTAAACAATGTATCGTTCTAAATGCTTAATCCCTATGTAAAAAAGTTATTTAAGCAGGAATATGTTATTGAAAAAAATTAGAAAAATTTATTTTAGCCGTAAATCGAAAATAATGGATCGAGCGAATCGCTCGATTGCGCCGAGACGCGCTATGATGCAACAGACGAGCGATTGGAACGCCCGAATATTTTCAAAGTCCCAACGTACCGATCAAGAGTAAAGTACCATTTTCCTACATTAGATTTCGTTCTAAATGCTTAATCCCTATGTAAAAACGTTAGTTAAGCAAGAATATCGTATTTTTAAAAAAATCTAATGATAGGATTTTCCAGAAAATTGAAAAAACCGAAAAATGTCAAGAGTAAAGTGCCATTTTCTGACATTAGATTTCGTTCTAAATGCTTAATCCCTATGTAGAAACGTTAGTTAAGCAAGAATATCGTATTTTTAAAAAAATCTAATGATAGGATTTTTCAGAAGATTGAAAAAACCGTAAAATGTCAAGAGTAAAGTGCCCTTATTTTAAACAATGTATCGTTCTAAATGCTTAATCCCTATGTAAAAAAGTTATCTAAGCAAGAATATGTTATTGAAAAAAATTAGAAAAATTTATTTTAGCCGTAAATCGAAAAGAAGTCTGTTCGTTTCTCTGTCTCTCTCGCGCGATCGAACTATCGATGTTTCCCGACAAACTATTGGAAGTTTAATTAAACTTTATACATGAAATTACTCGTTTTGATCCCCGCTACACAGCCGTATACTTTTTATAATTTTGTGGAATCGGGAACCTTGAAATATTTAACATAACGCGGATCGACTGTCTCTGTCTCTTTCTAGATCGGAAGAATCGATGTTTCCCGGCAAACTATTGGGAGTTTAATTAAACTTTATACATGAAATTACTCGTTCTGATCCCCGCTACACAGCCGTATACTTTTTATAATTTTGTGGAATCGGGAACCTCGAAATATTTATCATAACGCGGATCGACTGTCTCTGTCTCTTTCTAGATCGGAAGAATCGATGTTTCCCGGCAAACTATTGGGAGTTTAATTAAACTTTATACATGAAATTACTCGTTTTGGTCCCCGCTACACAGCCGTATACTTTTTATAATTTTGTGGAATCGGGAACCTCGAAATATTTATCATAACCCGGATCGACTGTCTCTGTCTCTTTCTAGATCGGAAGAATCGATGTTTCCCGGCAAACTATTGGGAGTTTAATTAAACTTTATACACGAAATTACTCGTTTTGATCCCTGCTACACAGCCGTATACTTTTTATAATTTTGTGGAATCGGGAACCTTGAAATATTTAACATAACGCGGATCGACTGTCTCTGTCTCTTTCTAGATCGGAATAATCGATGTTTCCCGGCAAACTAATGGGATATTAATTAAACTTTATACATGAAATTACTCGTTTTGATCCCCGCTACACAGCCGTATACTTTTTATAATTTTGTGGAATCGGGAACCTTGAAATATTTAACATAACGCGGATCGACTGTCTCTGTCTCTTTCTAGATCGGAAGAATCGATGTTTCCCGGCAAACTATTGGGAGTTTAATTAAACTTTATACATGAAATTACTCGTTTTGGTCCCCGCTACACAGCCGTATACTTTTTATAATTTTGTGGAATCGGGAACCTCGAAATATTTATCATAACGCGGATCGACTGTCTCTGTCTCTTTCTAGATCGGAAGAATCGATGTTTCCCGGCAAACTATTGGGAGTTTAATTAAACTTTATACATGAAATTACTCGTTCTGATCCCCGCTACACAGCCGTATACTTTTTATAATTTTGTGGAATCGGGAACCTTGAAATATTTAACATAACGCGGATCGACTGTCTCTGTCTCTTTCTAGATCGGAAGAATCGATGTTTCCCGGCAAACTATTGGGAGTTTAATTAAACTTTATACATGAAATTACTCGTTCTGATCCCCGCTACACAGCCGTATACTTTTTATAATTTTGTGGAATCGGGAACCTCGAAATATTTATCATAACGCGGATCGACTGTCTCTGTCTCTTTCTAGATCGGAAGAATCGATGTTTCCCGGCAAACTATTGGGAGTTTAATTAAACTTTATACATGAAATTACTCGTTTTGGTCCCCGCTACACAGCCGTATACTTTTTATAATTTTGTGGAATCGGGAACCTCGAAATATTTATCATAACCCGGATCGACTGTCTCTGTCTCTTTCTAGATCGGAAGAATCGATGTTTCCCGGCAAACTATTGGGAGTTTAATTAAACTTTATACACGAAATTACTCGTTTTGATCCCTGCTACACAGCCGTATACTTTTTATAATTTTGTGGAATCGGGAACCTTGAAATATTTAACATAACGCGGATCGACTGTCTCTGTCTCTTTCTAGATCGGAATAATCGATGTTTCCCGGCAAACTAATGGGATATTAATTAAACTTTATACATGAAATTACTCGTTTTGATCCCCGCTACACAGCCGTATACTTTTTATAATTTTGTGGAATCGGGAACCTTGAAATATTTAACATAACGCGGATCGACTGTCTCTGTCTCTTTCTAGATCGGAAGAATCGATGTTTCCCGGCAAACTATTGGGAGTTTAATTAAACTTTATACATGAAATTACTCGTTTTGGTCCCCGCTACACAGCCGTATACTTTTTATAATTTTGTGGAATCGGGAACCTCGAAATATTTATCATAACGCGGATCGACTGTCTCTGTCTCTTTCTAGATCGGAAGAATCGATGTTTCCCGGCAAACTATTGGGAGTTTAATTAAACTTTATACATGAAATTACTCGTTCTGATCCCCGCTACACAGCCGTATACTTTTTATAATTTTGTGGAATCGGGAACCTTGAAATATTTAACATAACGCGGATCGACTGTCTCTGTCTCTTTCTAGATCGGAATAATCGATGTTTCCCGGCAAACTAATGGGATATTAATTAAACTTTATACACGAAATTACTCGTTTTGATCCCTGCTACACAGCCGTATACTTTTTATAATTTTGTGGAATCGGGAACCTTGAAATATTTAACATAACGCGGATCGACTGTCTCTGTCTCTTTCTAGATCGGAATAATCGATGTTTCCCGGCAAACTATTGGGAGATTAATTAAACTTTATACACGAAATTACTCGTTTTGATCCCCGCTACACAGCCGTATACTTTTTATAATTTTGTGGAATCGGTAACCTGGAGATATTTAACATAACGCGGATCGTCTATCTCTGTCTCTTTCTAGATCGGAATAATCGATGTTTCCCGGCATAGTAATGGGAGATTAATTAAACTTTATACACGAAATTACTCGTTTTGATCCCCGCTACACAGCCGTATACTTTTTATAATTTTGTGGAATCGGGAACCTTGAAATATTTAACATAACGCGGATCGACTGTCTCTGTCTCTTTCTAGATCGGAATAATCGATGTTTCCCGGCAAACTATTGGGAGTTTAATTAAACTTTATACATGAAATTACTCGTTTTGATCCCCGCTACACAGCCGTATACTTTTTATAATTTTGTGGAATCGGGAACCTTGAGATATTTAACATAACGCGGATCGACTGTCTCTGTCTCTTTCTAGATCGGAATAATCGATGTTTCCCGGCAAACTAATGGGAGTTTAATTAAACTTTATACACGAAATTACTCGTTTTGATCCCCGCTACACAGCCGTATACTTTTTATAATTTTGTGGAATCGGTAACCTTGAAATATTTAACATAACGCGGATCGTCTATCTCTGTCTCTTTCTAGATCGGAAGAATCGATGTTTCCCGGCAAACTAATGGGAGTTTAATTAAACTTTATGCATCAAATCATTCAGTTTGACTCCTGCAACACAACCAAACACTCTCTGTAATTTTCTGAACTGAAAAACCACTGAAATTGCGCTCGAAATGCGGAGCGACGGGTCGACGCGTCTGCACTGTGCGACAGCTAGTCAAAACGTCCGAACAGCGTATTGTTTTCGATCTCTTGGTATAATATTCGTATTCCTTGCTGTGTATAGCTTCCGATCGATTATTGCAATGGTCAAAGTTCCAGCGGCGTAATGCTTTCCATAAGATTACATTAATATAACCAGCGGCATATTGCTTTCTATCTTGTAATGAAAATTTTATAACCAAGTACCAACGGCGTATTGCTTTCGTTCGGATAATGGAGATTTTACAACCAAGTACCAGCGGTTTCTGTCTTATAATTAAATTATTATAATAAAATAAAGTACCAGC
>NW_027477275.1:50000-52500 GCF_051020955.1 Megalopta genalis | reverse complement strand
AACTGATGCCACGAGTGACAACAGTTCCCCAGTCGGAAGTCATACAGCACATACAGTGCTGTACAAAGAACACGCCACAGCCCGTATGCTAAATCAGGGCCTCGCCATTATGCGAAGTACTACATGTACGACGCACTGACGGTCTCTAATGCCTTCATCGCCGATACACCCATCGACTCGGCCGATCAACCCTCCTACGCGAGGGCTAGTTCGGGGGTTATCTCCCGCCCTGGGTGGCCACAGACCGCCACCGCCAGTAGATAGGGACAGTTAGTGTTGTCGTCAAACTGTGGTCTCTGAGAGACGGGCCGTACCTAAGTCCTTGGTGGACCATACCGGCCGCTCTTGCGACTTGTGCCTGGTGTTCGGGCTCTACCTTCGTTCACCATCGTATCAGGGGAAGACAGCGTGCTACTCCCACTGCCACCTCGAGTCCAACCCAATCCAGGCACTCTTACGGAGTAGTGTTAAAGTCTTTTATCTCCGCAAGAGGGGCTTCAGCCTGGCCCGAGGGGGCGAACCCCGAGGGGTCCGCCCAGCATGCCGTTCGAATGGCGGAGTGGACAAGTCCACGTCTGCCCGTCACTCAAGTCGGACACGGGACGACTCCAAAGCTAGCGCCGCCTGATAGGAAGCGCAAGCTGGGTCCCGCGACTTGTGTGCACTAGCCCACCCTCTGTCCTTGCAATTAGAGCAGACCGGAGGTTCACTCTTCTTGCTACAGAGCGTGAAGGTATGCCCCTTTTGGGAGCAGTGACCGCACACGTCCTCCTTGAATTTACAACGCTTCGAGGTATGCCCGAAGCGTTGGCAACGGTAGCACCGAAGCACCTGGACGAAATCCCGTACACGACAGGAGTTCCATCCAAGGTAAACTCGGCTACCCCTCTGCTTCAGCCGCTGAAGATTCTGCGGACTGACGGCAACGACCCAGTTGGCTGTCTCCGGGGTCTTGCCAGCCATGCGGCTGACCCGAATTCCCGAAGGCACATCCTTCTGGTTCGCATCGCAGAGATTTTGCCTCCAAATACTGGAGGCAATTTCGTCCTTACCCATCCGACGCGGGACGTCGTAAACTAAAACCTCGGGGTCCCGCTTGGTAGGTAAGGAGACGGACAGACCCGCGCTCCGGAGCTTCTTATTGCCAACGAAGGCTTGCAGGTCCTCCTTTCGGTCGGTCTCGACGACGATGCCACCGGAGTGGATGCGTCGGACCGACTTAATTCGGATCGCCTCCTTCGCTGGTTTAACGAGCGACAGAACAGTAACCTTCGTAACTTCGCTGCTCTGTCCTTTTTCCTTCGGCGGGAAGATTTTTACCACATGCTGCGATTGTGGCCGTCTCCCCGCTTCCGGAGAAGCTCCTTTGCAGTCGACTTTGTTCACATGGGCGTAAGTCGACTGCGCGGCGTTGCAGGCCGTCTTCGGGAGAGTTCCCTTGGACGGCCCAGGTCGCATCGCACTCATTACGGCAGGACGCGCTTTTAGGTCCGCCCTGACCGCGGCGAGCTGCCCTTCGACGAAGCTATTCCGTTGAATAAGCTCCTGGACCAGCTCGTTGAGTGCCTCAACCTCGGCGAGTATCTTTGACCCGGACTCCTTATTGACTTTCGACTCAGGTCGAAAGCAAAAGGTCCGTATTTCGGACACTCGCCTAAAGGCTTCGTCTCTTACGAGATCGAGAGGCCGTACCTTCTGCCCGGAGAACGTCCCCTTCGGTCTCCTGGCCCGGTTTACTGCGGCCTTGCCGGTGGGTGCGCCCGGCTTGGCTCGCTTTGACTTTTTGGTGACGGTTTGCCAACCGTCACCAGTAGGGTCCTCGACACGCTCGGGTGCCGACTGCACCTTCACGAGTGACGTGTCTCCGACTCGTTCGATTACTTCCACGTTACCGGTGTCCGGCGTACCTTCTACCGTGGGCTCGGTTTTCACCGAGACCGCTCGCGTGGGAGTCACACATCTTTGCAAGATCACACGAGGATTGGCGATATTAATCACCTTCCCGGATCTTGTCTTTCTCACAGACGCGGGGGGACTGACAGCTGCATTTGCAGTTCCCGCGTCTGCGGCGACGGCTTCACTCCGACTAGGAGCTGGACCCGTCGTCTTTGGACGCTTAGTTTTTTGTTCATTAATTTTATTAAGACCCATAATGTGTCTTGGTCTTTCATCCAGTGCGCTCCCCGGCCACCACCGACCCACACAATTTGGAACCCGCCAAAGGCTGAGTTAGGGCTACGCACCGAATATAGTCTGCTGGCTGGGTCGGTTTCCTTACCCAGCCCGCGTCCTCGCCCAGCAGAACCCACTTGCCCGAAGCGTGTGGTCGTTCCAAGCCGATTGACTGGACCAGGGCTGCTTTTCTCGTCCAGCCGCCCATCTAGCCGAAGCAGAGGCCAAAGGTACGTGTTGGGGACGTCTCACCCGCAGGAGAGGGCCCCCTCAGATCCCAGGATCCTCTTTTCCGACGACAAGGGTCGCCACGCACGGCAAACACGTG
>NW_027477275.1:22500-40000 GCF_051020955.1 Megalopta genalis | reverse complement strand
TAAAAAAGTTATTTAAGCAGGAATATGTTATTGAAAAAAATTAGAAAAATTTATTTTAGCCGTAAATCGAAAATAATGGATCGAGCGAATCGGTCGATTGCGCCGAGACGCGCTATGATGCAACAGACGAGCGATTGGAACGCCCGAATATTTTCAAAGTCCCAACGTACCGATCAAGAGTAAAGTACCATTTTCCTACATTAGATTTCGTTCTAAATGCTTAATCCCTATGTAAAAACGTTAGTTAAGCAAGAATATCGTATTTTTAAAAAAATCTAATGATAGGATTTTCCAGAAAATTGAAAAAACCGAAAAATGTCAAGAGTAAAGTGCCATTTTCTGACATTAGATTTCGTTCTAAATGCTTAATCCCTATGTAGAAACGTTAGTTAAGCAAGAATATCGTATTTTTAAAAAAATCTAATGATAGGATTTTTCAGAAAATTGAAAAAACCGTAAAATGTCAAGAGTAAAGTGCCCTTACTTTAAACAATGTATCGTTCTAAATGCTTAATCCCTATGTAAAAAAGTTATTTAAGCAGGAATATGTTATTGAAAAAAATTAGAAAAATTTATTTTAGCCGTAAATCGAAAATAATGGGGACACCGGAGCTGTTCGAAGCGCCGAGCGCGCCGCGTACGCCCGAATATTTTCAAAGTCCCAACGTACCGATCAAGAGTAAAGTACCATTTTCCTACATTAGATTTCGTTCTAAATGCTTAATCCCTATGTAAAAACGTTAGTTAAGCAAGAATATCGTATTTTTAAAAAAATCTAATGATAGGATTTTCCAGAAAATTGAAAAAACCGAAAAATGTCAAGAGTAAAGTGCCCTTATTTTAAACATTATATCGTTCTAAATGCTTAATCCCTATGTAAAAAAGTTATCTAAGCAAGAATATGTTATTGAATAAAATGAGAAAAATTTATTTTAGCCGTAAATCGAAAATAATGGGTCGAGCGAATCGCTCGATTGCGCCGAGACGCGCTATGATGCAACAGACGAGCGATTGGAACGCCCGAATATTTTCAAAGTCCCAACGTACCGATCAAGAGTAAAGTACCATTTTCCTACATTAGATTTCGTTCTAAATGCTTAATCCCTATGTAGAAACGTTAGTTAAGCAAGAATATCGTATTTTAAAAAAAATCTAATGATAGGATTTTCCAGAAAATTGAAAAAACCGAAAAATGTCAAGAGTAAAGTGCCATTTTCTGACATTAGATTTCGTTCTAAATGCTTAATCCCTATGTAGAAAGGTTAGTTAAGCAAGATTATCGTATTTTTAAAAAAATCTAATGATAGGATTTTTCAGAAAATTGAAAAAACCGTAAAATGTCAAGAGTAAAGTGCCCTTATTTTAAACATTATATCGTTCTAAATGCTTAATCCCTATGTAAAAAAGTTATCTAAGCAAGAATATGTTATTGAATAAAATGAGAAAAATTTATTTTAGCCGTAAATCGAAAATAATGGGTCGAGCGAATCGGTCGATTGCGCCGAGACGCGCTATGATGCAACAGACGAGCGATTGGAACGCCCGAATATTTTCAAAGTCCCAACGTACCGATCAAGAGTAAAGTACCATTTTCCTACATTAGATTTCGTTCTAAATGCTTAATCCCTATGTAAAAACGTTAGTTAAGCAAGAATATCGTATTTTTAAAAAAATCTAATGATAGGATTTTCCAGAAAATTGAAAAAACCGAAAAATGTCAAGAGTAAAGTGCCATTTTCTGACATTGGATTTCGTTCTAAATGCTTAATCCCTATGTAGAAACGTTAGTTAAGCAAGAATATCGTATTTTTAAAAAAATCTAATGATAGGATTTTTCAGAAAATTGAAAAAACCGTAAAATGTCAAGAGTAAAGTGCCCTTACTTTAAACAATGCATCGTTCTAAATGCTTAATCCCTATGTAAAAAAGTTATTTAAGCAGGAATATGTTATTGAAAAAAATTAGAAAAATTTATTTTAGCCGTAAATCGAAAATAATGGATCGAGCGAATCGGTCGATTGCGCCGAGACGCGCTATGATGCAACAGACGAGCGATTGGAACCCCCGAATATTTTCAAAGTCCCAACGTACCGATCAAGAGTAAAGTACCATTTTCCTACATTAGATTTCGTTCTAAATGCTTAATCCCTATGTAAAAACGTTAGTTAAGCAAGAATATCGTATTTTTAAAAAAATCTAATGATACGATTTTCCAGAAAATTGAAAAAACCGAAAAATGTCAAGAGTAAAGTGCCATTTTCTGACATTAGATTTCGTTCTAAATGCTTAATCCCTATGTAGAAACGTTAGTTAAGCAAGAATATCGTATTTTTAAAAAAATCTAATGATAGGATTTTTCAGAAAATTGAAAAAACCGTAAAATGTCAAGAGTAAAGTGCCCTTACTTTAAACAATGTATCGTTCTAAATGCTTAATCCCTATGTAAAAAAGTTATTTAAGCAGGAATATGTTATTGAAAAAAATTAGAAAAATTTATTTTAGCCGTAAATCGAAAATAATGGGGACACCGGAGCTGTTCGAAGCGCCGAGCGCGCCGCGTACGCCCGAATATTTTCAAAGTCCCAACGTACCGATCAAGAGTAAAGTACCATTTTCCTACATTAGATTTCGTTCTAAATGCTTAATCCCTATGTAAAAACGTTAGTTAAGCAAGAATATCGTATTTTTAAAAAAATCTAATGATAGGATTTTCCAGAAAATTGAAAAAACCGAAAAATGTCAAGAGTAAAGTGCCATTTTCTGACATTAGATTTCGTTCTAAATGCTTAATCCCTATGTAGAAACGTTAGTTAAGCAAGAATATCGTATTTTTAAAAAAATCTAATGATAGGATTTTTCAGAAGATTGAAAAAACCGTAAAATGTCAAGAGTAAAGTGCCCTTATTTTAAACAATGTATCGTTCTAAATGCTTAATCCCTATGTAAAAAAGTTATTTAAGCAGGAATATGTTATTGAAAAAAATTAGAAAAATTTATTTTAGCCGTAAATCGAAAATAATGGATCGAGCGAATCGGTCGATTGCGCCGAGACGCGCTATGATGCAACAGACGAGCGATTGGAACGCCCGAATATTTTCAAAGTCCCAACGTACCGATCAAGAGTAAAGTACCATTTTCCTACATTAGATTTCGTTCTAAATGCTTAATCCCTATGTAAAAACGTTAGTTAAGCAAGAATATCGTATTTTAAAAAAAATCTAATGATAGGATTTTCCAGAAAAATGAAAAAACCGAAAAATGTCAAGAGTAAAGTGCCATTTTCTGACATTAGATTTCGTTCTAAATGCTTAATCCCTATGTAGAAACGTTAGTTAAGCAAGAATATCGTATTTTTAAAAAAATCTAATGATAGGATTTTTCAGAAAATTGAAAAAACCGTAAAATGTCAAGAGTAAAGTGCCCTTATTTTAAACAATGTATCGTTCTAAATGCTTAATCCCTATGTAAAAAAGTTATTTAAGCAGGAATATGTTATTGAAAAAAATTAGAAAAATTTATTTTAGCCGTAAATCGAAAATAATGGATCGAGCGAATCGGTCGATTGCGCCGAGACGCGCTATGATGCAACAGACGAGCGATTGGAACGCCCGAATATTTTCAAAGTCCCAACGTACCGATCAAGAGTAAAGTACCATTTTCCTACATTAGATTTCGTTCTAAATGCTTAATCCCTATGTAAAAACGTTAGTTAAGCAAGAATATCGTATTTTAAAAAAAATCTAATGATAGGATTTTCCAGAAAATTGAAAAAACCGAAAAATGTCAAGAGTAAAGTGCCATTTTCTGACATTAGATTTCGTTCTAAATGCTTAATCCCTATGTAGAAACGTTAGTTAAGCAAGAATATCGTATTTTTAAAAAAATCTAATGATAGGATTTTTCAGAAAATTGAAAAAACCGTAAAATGTCAAGAGTAAAGTGCCCTTATTTTAAACAATGTATCGTTCTAAATGCTTAATCCCTATGTAAAAAAGTTATTTAAGCAGGAATATGTTATTGAAAAAAATTAGAAAAATTTATTTTAGCCGTAAATCGAAAATAATGGATCGAGCGAATCGCTCGATTGCGCCGAGACGCGCTATGATGCAACAGACGAGCGATTGGAACGCCCGAATATTTTCAAAGTCCCAACGTACCGATCAAGAGTAAAGTACCATTTTCCTACATTAGATTTCGTTCTAAATGCTTAATCCCTATGTAAAAACGTTAGTTAAGCAAGAATATCGTATTTTAAAAAAAATCTAATGATACGATTTTCCAGAAAATTGAAAAAACCGAAAAATGTCAAGAGTAAAGTGCCATTTTCTGACATTAGATTTCGTTCTAAATGCTTAATCCCTATGTAGAAACGTTAGTTAAGCAAGAATATCGTATTTTTAAAAAAATCTAATGATAGGATTTTTCAGAAAATTGAAAAAACCGTAAAATGTCAAGAGTAAAGTGCCCTTATTTTAAACAATGTATCGTTCTAAATGCTTAATCCCTATGTAAAAAAGTTATTTAAGCAGGAATATGTTATTGAAAAAAATTAGAAAAATTTATTTTAGCCGTAAATCGAAAATAATGGATCGAGCGAATCGCTCGATTGCGCCGAGACGCGCTATGATGCAACAGACGAGCGATTGGAACGCCCGAATATTTTCAAAGTCCCAACGTACCGATCAAGAGTAAAGTACCATTTTCCTACATTAGATTTCGTTCTAAATGCTTAATCCCTATGTAGAAACGTTAGTTAAGCAAGAATATCGTATTTTTAAAAAAATCTAATGATAGGATTTTCCAGAAAATTGAAAAAACCGAAAAATGTCAAGAGTAAAGTGCCATTTTCTGACATTAGATTTCGTTCTAAATGCTTAATCCCTATGTAGAAACGTTAGTTAAGCAAGAATATCGTATTTTTAAAAAAATCTAATGATAGGATTTTTCAGAAGATTGAAAAAACCGTAAAATGTCAAGAGTAAAGTGCCCTTATTTTAAACAATGTATCGTTCTAAATGCTTAATCCCTATGTAAAAAAGTTATTTAAGCAGGAATATGTTATTGAAAAAAATTAGAAAAATTTATTTTAGCCGTAAATCGAAAATAATGGATCGAGCGAATCGGTCGATTGCGCCGAGACGCGCTATGATGCAACAGACGAGCGATTGGAACCCCCGAATATTTTCAAAGTCCCAACGTACCGATCAAGAGTAAAGTACCATTTTCCTACATTAGATTTCGTTCTAAATGCTTATTCCCTATGTAAAAACGTTAGTTAAGCAAGAATATCGTATTTTAAAAAAAATCTAATGATAGGATTTTCCAGAAAAATGAAAAAACCGAAAAATGTCAAGAGTAAAGTGCCATTTTCTGACATTAGATTTCGTTCTAAATGCTTAATCCCTATGTAGAAACGTTAGTTAAGCAAGAATATCGTATTTTTAAAAAAATCTAATGATAGGATTTTTCAGAAAATTGAAAAAACCGTAAAATGTCAAGAGTAAAGTGCCCTTATTTTAAACAATGTATCGTTCTAAATGCTTAATCCCTATGTAAAAAAGTTATTTAAGCAGGAATATGTTATTGAAAAAAATTAGAAAAATTTATTTTAGCCGTAAATCGAAAATAATGGATCGAGCGAATCGCTCGATTGCGCCGAGACGCGCTATGATGCAACAGACGAGCGATTGGAACGCCCGAATATTTTCAAAGTCCCAACGTACCGATCAAGAGTAAAGTACCATTTTCCTACATTAGATTTCGTTCTAAATGCTTAATCCCTATGTAAAAACGTTAGTTAAGCAAGAATATCGTATTTTAAAAAAAATCTAATGATAGGATTTTCCAGAAAAATGAAAAAACCGAAAAATGTCAAGAGTAAAGTGCCATTTTCTGACATTAGATTTCGTTCTAAATGCTTAATCCCTATGTAGAAACGTTAGTTAAGCAAGAATATCGTATTTTTAAAAAAATCTAATGATAGGATTTTTCAGAAAATTGAAAAAACCGTAAAATGTCAAGAGTAAAGTGCCCTTATTTTAAACAATGTATCGTTCTAAATGCTTAATCCCTATGTAAAAAAGTTATTTAAGCAGGAATATGTTATTGAAAAAAATTAGAAAAATTTATTTTAGCCGTAAATCGAAAATAATGGATCGAGCGAATCGGTCGATTGCGCCGAGACGCGCTATGATGCAACAGACGAGCGATTGGAACGCCCGAATATTTTCAAAGTCCCAACGTACCGATCAAGAGTAAAGTACCATTTTCCTACATTAGATTTCGTTCTAAATGCTTAATCCCTATGTAAAAACGTTAGTTAAGCAAGAATATCGTATTTTTAAAAAAATCTAATGATAGGATTTTCCAGAAAATTGAAAAAACCGAAAAATGTCAAGAGTAAAGTGCCATTTTCTGACATTAGATTTCGTTCTAAATGCTTAATCCCTATGTAGAAACGTTAGTTAAGCAAGAATATCGTATTTTTAAAAAAATCTAATGATAGGATTTTTCAGAAGATTGAAAAAACCGTAAAATGTCAAGAGTAAAGTGCCCTTATTTTAAACAATGTATCGTTCTAAATGCTTAATCCCTATGTAAAAAAGTTATTTAAGCAGGAATATGTTATTGAAAAAAATTAGAAAAATTTATTTTAGCCGTAAATCGAAAATAATGGATCGAGCGAATCGGTCGATTGCGCCGAGACGCGCTATGATGCAACAGACGAGCGATTGGAACCCCCGAATATTTTCAAAGTCCCAACGTACCGATCAAGAGTAAAGTACCATTTTCCTACATTAGATTTCGTTCTAAATGCTTAATCCCTATGTAAAAACGTTAGTTAAGCAAGAATATCGTATTTTTAAAAAAATCTAATGATAGGATTTTCCAGAAAATTGAAAAAACCGAAAAATGTCAAGAGTAAAGTGCCCTTATTTTAAACATTATATCGTTCTAAATGCTTAATCCCTATGTAAAAAAGTTATCTAAGCAAGAATATGTTATTGAATAAAATGAGAAAAATTTATTTTAGCCGTAAATCGAAAATAATGGGTCGAGCGAATCGCTCGATTGCGCCGAGACGCGCTATGATGCAACAGACGAGCGATTGGAACGCCCGAATATTTTCAAAGTCCCAACGTACCGATCAAGAGTAAAGTACCATTTTCCTACATTAGATTTCGTTCTAAATGCTTAATCCCTATGTAGAAACGTTAGTTAAGCAAGAATATCGTATTTTTAAAAAAATCTAATGATAGGATTTTCCAGAAAATTGAAAAAACCGAAAAATGTCAAGAGTAAAGTGCCATTTTCTGACATTAGATTTCGTTCTAAATGCTTAATCCCTATGTAGAAACGTTAGTTAAGCAAGAATATCGTATTTTTAAAAAAATCTAATGATAGGATTTTTCAGAAAATTGAAAAAACCGTAAAATGTCAAGAGTAAAGTGCCCTTATTTTAAACATTATATCGTTCTAAATGCTTAATCCCTATGTAAAAAAGTTATCTAAGCAAGAATATGTTATTGAATAAAATGAGAAAAATTTATTTTAGCCGTAAATCGAAAATAATGGGTCGAGCGAATCGCTCGATTGCGCCGAGACGCGCTATGATGCAACAGACGAGCGATTGGAACGCCCGAATATTTTCAAAGTCCCAACGTACCGATCAAGAGTAAAGTACCATTTTCCTACATTAGATTTCGTTCTAAATGCTTAATCCCTATGTAAAAACGTTAGTTAAGCAAGAATATCGTATTTTTAAAAAAATCTAATGATAGGATTTTCCAGAAAATTGAAAAAACCGAAAAATGTCAAGAGTAAAGTGCCATTTTCTGACATTAGATTTCGTTCTAAATGCTTAATCCCTATGTAGAAACGTTAGTTAAGCAAGAATATCGTATTTTTAAAAAAATCTAATGATAGGATTTTTCAGAAAATTGAAAAAACCGTAAAATGTCAAGAGTAAAGTGCCCTTACTTTAAACAATGCATCGTTCTAAATGCTTAATCCCTATGTAAAAAAGTTATTTAAGCAGGAATATGTTATTGAAAAAAATTAGAAAAATTTATTTTAGCCGTAAATCGAAAATAATGGGTCGAGCGAATCGCTCGATTGCGCCGAGACGCGCTATGATGCAACAGACGAGCTATTGGAACGCCCGAATATTTTCAAAGTCCCAACGTACCGATCAAGAGTAAAGTACCATTTTCCTACATTAGATTTCGTTCTAAATGATTAATCCCTATGTAAAAACGTTAGTTAAGCAAGAATATCGTATTTTTAAAAAAATCTAATGATAGGATTTTCCAGAAAATTGAAAAAACCGAAAAATGTCAAGAGTAAAGTGCCATTTTCTGACATTAGATTTCGTTCTAAATGCTTAATCCCTATGTAGAAACGTTAGTTAAGGAAGAATATCGTATTTTTAAAAAAATCTAATGATAGGATTTTTCAGAAGATTGAAAAAACCGTAAAATGTCAAGAGTAAAGTGCCCTTATTTTAAACAATGTATCGTTCTAAATGCTTAATCCCTATGTAAAAAAGTTATTTAAGCAGGAATATGTTATTGAAAAAAATTAGAAAAATTTATTTTAGCCGTAAATCGAAAATAATGGATCGAGCGAATCGGTCGATTGCGCCGAGACGCGCTATGATGCAACAGACGAGCGATTGGAACGCCCGAATATTTTCAAAGTCCCAACGTACCGATCAAGAGTAAAGTACCATTTTCCTACATTAGATTTCGTTCTAAATGCTTAATCCCTATGTAAAAACGTTAGTTAAGCAAGAATATCGTATTTTTAAAAAAATCTAATGATAGGATTTTCCAGAAAATTGAAAAAACCGAAAAATGTCAAGAGTAAAGTGCCATTTTCTGACATTAGATTTCGTTCTAAATGCTTAATCCCTATGTAGAAACGTTAGTTAAGCAAGAATATCGTATTTTTAAAAAAATCTAATGATAGGATTTTTCAGAAAATTGAAAAAACCGTAAAATGTCAAGAGTAAAGTGCCCTTACTTTAAACAATGTATCGTTCTAAATGCTTAATCCCTATGTAAAAAAGTTATTTAAGCAGGAATATGTTATTGAAAAAAATTAGAAAAATTTATTTTAGCCGTAAATCGAAAATAATGGGGACACCGGAGCTGTTCGAAGCGCCGAGCGCGCCGCGTACGCCCGAATATTTTCAAAGTCCCAACGTACCGATCAAGAGTAAAGTACCATTTTCCTACATTAGATTTCGTTCTAAATGCTTAATCCCTATGTAAAAACGTTAGTTAAGCAAGAATATCGTATTTTTAAAAAAATCTAATGATAGGATTTTCCAGAAAATTGAAAAAACCGAAAAATGTCAAGAGTAAAGTGCCCTTATTTTAAACATTATATCGTTCTAAATGCTTAATCCCTATGTAAAAAAGTTATCTAAGCAAGAATATGTTATTGAATAAAATGAGAAAAATTTATTTTAGCCGTAAATCGAAAATAATGGGTCGAGCGAATCGCTCGATTGCGCCGAGACGCGCTATGATGCAACAGACGAGCGATTGGAACGCCCGAATATTTTCAAAGTCCCAACGTACCGATCAAGAGTAAAGTACCATTTTCCTACATTAGATTTCGTTCTAAATGCTTAATCCCTATGTAGAAACGTTAGTTAAGCAAGAATATCGTATTTTAAAAAAAATCTAATGATAGGATTTTCCAGAAAATTGAAAAAACCGAAAAATGTCAAGAGTAAAGTGCCATTTTCTGACATTAGATTTCGTTCTAAATGCTTAATCCCTATGTAGAAAGGTTAGTTAAGCAAGATTATCGTATTTTTAAAAAAATCTAATGATAGGATTTTTCAGAAAATTGAAAAAACCGTAAAATGTCAAGAGTAAAGTGCCCTTATTTTAAACATTATATCGTTCTAAATGCTTAATCCCTATGTAAAAAAGTTATCTAAGCAAGAATATGTTATTGAATAAAATGAGAAAAATTTATTTTAGCCGTAAATCGAAAATAATGGGTCGAGCGAATCGGTCGATTGCGCCGAGACGCGCTATGATGCAACAGACGAGCGATTGGAACGCCCGAATATTTTCAAAGTCCCAACGTACCGATCAAGAGTAAAGTACCATTTTCCTACATTAGATTTCGTTCTAAATGCTTAATCCCTATGTAAAAACGTTAGTTAAGCAAGAATATCGTATTTTTAAAAAAATCTAATGATAGGATTTTCCAGAAAATTGAAAAAACCGAAAAATGTCAAGAGTAAAGTGCCATTTTCTGACATTGGATTTCGTTCTAAATGCTTAATCCCTATGTAGAAACGTTAGTTAAGCAAGAATATCGTATTTTTAAAAAAATCTAATGATAGGATTTTTCAGAAAATTGAAAAAACCGTAAAATGTCAAGAGTAAAGTGCCCTTACTTTAAACAATGCATCGTTCTAAATGCTTAATCCCTATGTAAAAAAGTTATTTAAGCAGGAATATGTTATTGAAAAAAATTAGAAAAATTTATTTTAGCCGTAAATCGAAAATAATGGATCGAGCGAATCGGTCGATTGCGCCGAGACGCGCTATGATGCAACAGACGAGCGATTGGAACCCCCGAATATTTTCAAAGTCCCAACGTACCGATCAAGAGTAAAGTACCATTTTCCTACATTAGATTTCGTTCTAAATGCTTAATCCCTATGTAAAAACGTTAGTTAAGCAAGAATATCGTATTTTTAAAAAAATCTAATGATACGATTTTCCAGAAAATTGAAAAAACCGAAAAATGTCAAGAGTAAAGTGCCATTTTCTGACATTAGATTTCGTTCTAAATGCTTAATCCCTATGTAGAAACGTTAGTTAAGCAAGAATATCGTATTTTTAAAAAAATCTAATGATAGGATTTTTCAGAAAATTGAAAAAACCGTAAAATGTCAAGAGTAAAGTGCCCTTACTTTAAACAATGTATCGTTCTAAATGCTTAATCCCTATGTAAAAAAGTTATTTAAGCAGGAATATGTTATTGAAAAAAATTAGAAAAATTTATTTTAGCCGTAAATCGAAAATAATGGGGACACCGGAGCTGTTCGAAGCGCCGAGCGCGCCGCGTACGCCCGAATATTTTCAAAGTCCCAACGTACCGATCAAGAGTAAAGTACCATTTTCCTACATTAGATTTCGTTCTAAATGCTTAATCCCTATGTAAAAACGTTAGTTAAGCAAGAATATCGTATTTTTAAAAAAATCTAATGATAGGATTTTCCAGAAAATTGAAAAAACCGAAAAATGTCAAGAGTAAAGTGCCATTTTCTGACATTAGATTTCGTTCTAAATGCTTAATCCCTATGTAGAAACGTTAGTTAAGCAAGAATATCGTATTTTTAAAAAAATCTAATGATAGGATTTTTCAGAAGATTGAAAAAACCGTAAAATGTCAAGAGTAAAGTGCCCTTATTTTAAACAATGTATCGTTCTAAATGCTTAATCCCTATGTAAAAAAGTTATTTAAGCAGGAATATGTTATTGAAAAAAATTAGAAAAATTTATTTTAGCCGTAAATCGAAAATAATGGATCGAGCGAATCGGTCGATTGCGCCGAGACGCGCTATGATGCAACAGACGAGCGATTGGAACGCCCGAATATTTTCAAAGTCCCAACGTACCGATCAAGAGTAAAGTACCATTTTCCTACATTAGATTTCGTTCTAAATGCTTAATCCCTATGTAAAAACGTTAGTTAAGCAAGAATATCGTATTTTAAAAAAAATCTAATGATAGGATTTTCCAGAAAATTGAAAAAACCGAAAAATGTCAAGAGTAAAGTGCCATTTTCTGACATTAGATTTCGTTCTAAATGCTTAATCCCTATGTAGAAACGTTAGTTAAGCAAGAATATCGTATTTTTAAAAAAATCTAATGATAGGATTTTTCAGAAAATTGAAAAAACCGTAAAATGTCAAGAGTAAAGTGCCCTTATTTTAAACAATGTATCGTTCTAAATGCTTAATCCCTATGTAAAAAAGTTATTTAAGCAGGAATATGTTATTGAAAAAAATTAGAAAAATTTATTTTAGCCGTAAATCGAAAATAATGGATCGAGCGAATCGCTCGATTGCGCCGAGACGCGCTATGATGCAACAGACGAGCGATTGGAACGCCCGAATATTTTCAAAGTCCCAACGTACCGATCAAGAGTAAAGTACCATTTTCCTACATTAGATTTCGTTCTAAATGCTTAATCCCTATGTAAAAACGTTAGTTAAGCAAGAATATCGTATTTTAAAAAAAATCTAATGATAGGATTTTCCAGAAAATTGAAAAAACCGAAAAATGTCAAGAGTAAAGTGCCATTTTCTGACATTAGATTTCGTTCTAAATGCTTAATCCCTATGTAGAAACGTTAGTTAAGCAAGAATATCGTATTTTTAAAAAAATCTAATGATAGGATTTTTCAGAAAATTGAAAAAACCGTAAAATGTCAAGAGTAAAGTGCCCTTATTTTAAACAATGTATCGTTCTAAATGCTTAATCCCTATGTAAAAAAGTTATTTAAGCAGGAATATGTTATTGAAAAAAATTAGAAAAATTTATTTTAGCCGTAAATCGAAAATAATGGATCGAGCGAATCGCTCGATTGCGCCGAGACGCGCTATGATGCAACAGACGAGCGATTGGAACGCCCGAATATTTTCAAAGTCCCAACGTACCGATCAAGAGTAAAGTACCATTTTCCTACATTAGATTTCGTTCTAAATGCTTAATCCCTATGTAAAAACGTTAGTTAAGCAAGAATATCGTATTTTAAAAAAAATCTAATGATAGGATTTTCCAGAAAATTGAAAAAACCGAAAAATGTCAAGAGTAAAGTGCCATTTTCTGACATTAGATTTCGTTCTAAATGCTTAATCCCTATGTAGAAACGTTAGTTAAGCAAGAATATCGTATTTTTAAAAAAATCTAATGATAGGATTTTTCAGAAAATTGAAAAAACCGTAAAATGTCAAGAGTAAAGTGCCCTTATTTTAAACAATGTATCGTTCTAAATGCTTAATCCCTATGTAAAAAAGTTATTTAAGCAGGAATATGTTATTGAAAAAAATTAGAAAAATTTATTTTAGCCGTAAATCGAAAATAATGGATCGAGCGAATCGCTCGATTGCGCCGAGACGCGCTATGATGCAACAGACGAGCGATTGGAACGCCCGAATATTTTCAAAGTCCCAACGTACCGATCAAGAGTAAAGTACCATTTTCCTACATTAGATTTCGTTCTAAATGCTTAATCCCTATGTAGAAACGTTAGTTAAGCAAGAATATCGTATTTTTAAAAAAATCTAATGATAGGATTTTCCAGAAAATTGAAAAAACCGAAAAATGTCAAGAGTAAAGTGCCATTTTCTGACATTAGATTTCGTTCTAAATGCTTAATCCCTATGTAGAAACGTTAGTTAAGCAAGAATATCGTATTTTTAAAAAAATCTAATGATAGGATTTTTCAGAAGATTGAAAAAACCGTAAAATGTCAAGAGTAAAGTGCCCTTATTTTAAACAATGTATCGTTCTAAATGCTTAATCCCTATGTAAAAAAGTTATTTAAGCAGGAATATGTTATTGAAAAAAATTAGAAAAATTTATTTTAGCCGTAAATCGAAAATAATGGATCGAGCGAATCGCTCGATTGCGCCGAGACGCGCTATGATGCAACAGACGAGCGATTGGAACGCCCGAATATTTTCAAAGTCCCAACGTACCGATCAAGAGTAAAGTACCATTTTCCTACATTAGATTTCGTTCTAAATGCTTAATCCCTATGTAAAAACGTTAGTTAAGCAAGAATATCGTATTTTAAAAAAAATCTAATGATAGGATTTTCCAGAAAAATGAAAAAACCGAAAAATGTCAAGAGTAAAGTGCCATTTTCTGACATTAGATTTCGTTCTAAATGCTTAATCCCTATGTAGAAACGTTAGTTAAGCAAGAATATCGTATTTTTAAAAAAATCTAATGATAGGATTTTTCAGAAAATTGAAAAAACCGTAAAATGTCAAGAGTAAAGTGCCCTTATTTTAAACAATGTATCGTTCTAAATGCTTAATCCCTATGTAAAAAAGTTATTTAAGCAGGAATATGTTATTGAAAAAAATTAGAAAAATTTATTTTAGCCGTAAATCGAAAATAATGGATCGAGCGAATCGCTCGATTGCGCCGAGACGCGCTATGATGCAACAGACGAGCGATTGGAACGCCCGAATATTTTCAAAGTCCCAACGTACCGATCAAGAGTAAAGTACCATTTTCCTACATTAGATTTCGTTCTAAATGCTTAATCCCTATGTAAAAACGTTAGTTAAGCAAGAATATCGTATTTTTAAAAAAATCTAATGATAGGATTTTCCAGAAAATTGAAAAAACCGAAAAATGTCAAGAGTAAAGTGCCATTTTCTGACATTAGATTTCGTTCTAAATGCTTAATCCCTATGTAGAAACGTTAGTTAAGCAAGAATATCGTATTTTTAAAAAAATCTAATGATAGGATTTTTCAGAAGATTGAAAAAACCGTAAAATGTCAAGAGTAAAGTGCCCTTATTTTAAACAATGTATCGTTCTAAATGCTTAATCCCTATGTAAAAAAGTTATCTAAGCAAGAATATGTTATTGAAAAAAATTAGAAAAATTTATTTTAGCCGTAAATCGAAAAGAAGTCTGTTCGTTTCTCTGTCTCTCTCGCGCGATCGAACTATCGATGTTTCCCGACAAACTATTGGAAGTTTAATTAAACTTTATACATGAAATTACTCGTTTTGATCCCCGCTACACAGCCGTATACTTTTTATAATTTTGTGGAATCGGGAACCTTGAAATATTTAACATAACGCGGATCGACTGTCTCTGTCTCTTTCTAGATCGGAAGAATCGATGTTTCCCGGCAAACTATTGGGAGTTTAATTAAACTTTATACATGAAATTACTCGTTCTGATCCCCGCTACACAGCCGTATACTTTTTATAATTTTGTGGAATCGGGAACCTCGAAATATTTATCATAACGCGGATCGACTGTCTCTGTCTCTTTCTAGATCGGAAGAATCGATGTTTCCCGGCAAACTATTGGGAGTTTAATTAAACTTTATACATGAAATTACTCGTTTTGGTCCCCGCTACACAGCCGTATACTTTTTATAATTTTGTGGAATCGGGAACCTCGAAATATTTATCATAACCCGGATCGACTGTCTCTGTCTCTTTCTAGATCGGAAGAATCGATGTTTCCCGGCAAACTATTGGGAGTTTAATTAAACTTTATACACGAAATTACTCGTTTTGATCCCTGCTACACAGCCGTATACTTTTTATAATTTTGTGGAATCGGGAACCTTGAAATATTTAACATAACGCGGATCGACTGTCTCTGTCTCTTTCTAGATCGGAATAATCGATGTTTCCCGGCAAACTAATGGGATATTAATTAAACTTTATACATGAAATTACTCGTTTTGATCCCCGCTACACAGCCGTATACTTTTTATAATTTTGTGGAATCGGGAACCTTGAAATATTTAACATAACGCGGATCGACTGTCTCTGTCTCTTTCTAGATCGGAAGAATCGATGTTTCCCGGCAAACTATTGGGAGTTTAATTAAACTTTATACATGAAATTACTCGTTTTGGTCCCCGCTACACAGCCGTATACTTTTTATAATTTTGTGGAATCGGGAACCTCGAAATATTTATCATAACGCGGATCGACTGTCTCTGTCTCTTTCTAGATCGGAAGAATCGATGTTTCCCGGCAAACTATTGGGAGTTTAATTAAACTTTATACATGAAATTACTCGTTCTGATCCCCGCTACACAGCCGTATACTTTTTATAATTTTGTGGAATCGGGAACCTTGAAATATTTAACATAACGCGGATCGACTGTCTCTGTCTCTTTCTAGATCGGAAGAATCGATGTTTCCCGGCAAACTATTGGGAGTTTAATTAAACTTTATACATGAAATTACTCGTTCTGATCCCCGCTACACAGCCGTATACTTTTTATAATTTTGTGGAATCGGGAACCTCGAAATATTTATCATAACGCGGATCGACTGTCTCTGTCTCTTTCTAGATCGGAAGAATCGATGTTTCCCGGCAAACTATTGGGAGTTTAATTAAACTTTATACATGAAATTACTCGTTTTGGTCCCCGCTACACAGCCGTATACTTTTTATAATTTTGTGGAATCGGGAACCTCGAAATATTTATCATAACCCGGATCGACTGTCTCTGTCTCTTTCTAGATCGGAAGAATCGATGTTTCCCGGCAAACTATTGGGAGTTTAATTAAACTTTATACACGAAATTACTCGTTTTGATCCCTGCTACACAGCCGTATACTTTTTATAATTTTGTGGAATCGGGAACCTTGAAATATTTAACATAACGCGGATCGACTGTCTCTGTCTCTTTCTAGATCGGAATAATCGATGTTTCCCGGCAAACTAATGGGATATTAATTAAACTTTATACATGAAATTACTCGTTTTGATCCCCGCTACACAGCCGTATACTTTTTATAATTTTGTGGAATCGGGAACCTTGAAATATTTAACATAACGCGGATCGACTGTCTCTGTCTCTTTCTAGATCGGAAGAATCGATGTTTCCCGGCAAACTATTGGGAGTTTAATTAAACTTTATACATGAAATTACTCGTTTTGGTCCCCGCTACACAGCCGTATACTTTTTATAATTTTGTGGAATCGGGAACCTCGAAATATTTATCATAACGCGGATCGACTGTCTCTGTCTCTTTCTAGATCGGAAGAATCGATGTTTCCCGGCAAACTATTGGGAGTTTAATTAAACTTTATACATGAAATTACTCGTTCTGATCCCCGCTACACAGCCGTATACTTTTTATAATTTTGTGGAATCGGGAACCTTGAAATATTTAACATAACGCGGATCGACTGTCTCTGTCTCTTTCTAGATCGGAATAATCGATGTTTCCCGGCAAACTAATGGGATATTAATTAAACTTTATACACGAAATTACTCGTTTTGATCCCTGCTACACAGCCGTATACTTTTTATAATTTTGTGGAATCGGGAACCTTGAAATATTTAACATAACGCGGATCGACTGTCTCTGTCTCTTTCTAGATCGGAATAATCGATGTTTCCCGGCAAACTATTGGGAGATTAATTAAACTTTATACACGAAATTACTCGTTTTGATCCCCGCTACACAGCCGTATACTTTTTATAATTTTGTGGAATCGGTAACCTGGAGATATTTAACATAACGCGGATCGTCTATCTCTGTCTCTTTCTAGATCGGAATAATCGATGTTTCCCGGCATAGTAATGGGAGATTAATTAAACTTTATACACGAAATTACTCGTTTTGATCCCCGCTACACAGCCGTATACTTTTTATAATTTTGTGGAATCGGGAACCTTGAAATATTTAACATAACGCGGATCGACTGTCTCTGTCTCTTTCTAGATCGGAATAATC